>NC_084793.1:187116863-187418128 GCF_963169125.1 Humulus lupulus | reverse complement strand
TAGCCGAGGTCGAGGCTAGTCGACGTTTGTTGTTGTCGTTATAATGGGTCGAGGAGTCAGTTTTAATGCTGACCTCGACTCTTCTACATTGACAAATCTCTGAGCTCGATTATTGAACTTGGTTATTGTCCTCACAAGTTTCCTTTGCATATCATCCCAAAGGGGGCTCCCTGACAATACTCCAGCTCGTATTGCCAAGAGATGACCACCGTCATCGACATTTCGAGCTCGTGCCACTTCTATGTTTAATCTCGCTAGGTAGCTTTTTAGTGACTCTCTCGGTTGCTATCTAACATTAGTCAATGATGAGGCCTTGAGCCTGACACCCACCATGGCCTTGAATTACTGCTTGAATTATTTAGTCAATTGTTCCCAAGAGAGATCAAGTGTCTTCGGAACTTGTCAAACCAATTTTTTACTGGTCCCGTGAATGTGGTTGGAAAGAGCGTGCACATAAGCTCGTATCCAACGTTGCTGGCATGCATTATTGTATTAAACGTACTTAGGTGGCTATATGGGTTTGAAGTCCCATCAAAGGGTGCCACATGTAGTATCTTGAATCCATAAGCAAATGGAGTGTTTGATATGTATGGAGCAAGAAGTTTGAGCTCCTCATCGGAGTCGTCAGCCTTGTCCTTATTTTTCTCTTCTTGAAGGACCTCAAGCATAAAGAAACAACATCAAAGATGACATATATATATAAAGAAAAAAAAGGGTCGTGATAATGGTGCAGGATAAAGTCAGCACCAACCACAACAGGACTTCAAAAAGTTCCTAAAGGAAAAAGCAAAGAACTTGGAGAAACCTCTCCGACATAATAAAGTTTGAATAATTATACAACCAAATTGAAATTGGAAAATAAAAGCTGCAAGGAGAAAATCTCAAGGCCTCCTGCCGCGAGCATTCCACTTGACCACCTTGGAAATAGCATGATCACCAAAGGAGGAGAAATCGAAACTAGGATTCTACCTCCACATTCCATACAGGGTTCACTCCACAGGCTTGTATTCAACCTTTGCTAGATTGGCCTCCAGGAGGGTGATCCTTTGTGACAACACCTCGGCCCGGGCTTCCGCTCTCTTCTTCTTTTTGGCTGACGATGAGGCCTTCGCCAGGGCTAGCTCCAGCTTAAGATTAGCATTAACGACTTTTTCCTCGAGCTCTTGAACTCTAGTCGCAAGATGATCCTTTTTGGCATTAGACGAGGATAGATCATGTGCCAAGTATGTCAAGCGCTGAGCTACCAAATAAGTTTACAAGGAAGGAAAAAGTGAGCAAATAAGGAACCCAAACGCTAAAAAAAAAGACCAATATAAGATGTATGAACTCACCCAAGTAGAGGATTGTATGAGGGTCTCCCCAAGCTCCACCGCGTTAAAACTCTTGAGACCTATCCACTCAGTCTCGAGGATACCCTCGGCCACCCGGGCGTACCTTTGCACATAAGGGGCTGATGTGCGACTAACCCAAGACGACCCCTCCAAATCAAGACCGTTCGGGTGAGCAAGACTAAGGACCCACTCACTGAGCGAGGAGGAGGCGTGAGAACATTAAGCGAAGGGTACCCAAAATAGCTAGGGTCAGCGGGGGCATAAGAGAGATTGTCAAATTTATTGTAAGAAGGCAGAACAAAGTGCCCTTGCATGGACTATGAACCTTGAGAATGGGAAGTCATGTCGCGGTCCATAGAAATGGAAGAAGGGCGTCCCCTGGAGGCTGGGGACAATTGGGTTGGACGTTTGGATTTAGGAGAAGTCTCCTTAGGCACCCACTCAACATCACCATCGTCTAAGCGAGGTTCAGTAGGAGTCGTCTTCTTTTGCTCAGAAATGTTCCATAGCAGGTCAGGCTCCGAAACCCTGGATAGACCATAATAGTTGAGGTTGGCCATAGTAAAAAGATGGGCAACCATTTTTATCAAAGGGTTCGAATTAAGGAAAACATCCACCGGCGTCACCTCCGACTCAAGAATGTCAGGGATAGGAAAATTCTCTGAACAACAAACTCAGTTATCAGTATGAATCTAAGGTCCACAATAGCAAGCTCAAAGTAAAAAAAATAAGGAGACTTGAAATACTTACTTGGAGAGGAACAAAAAATGTTCGCGGACAGAAAGAGGGCCTTTAACAAAGAAAAAGTCTTGCTTCCACGAACCCAGGTTAGAAACAAAACGTTCGATCAGGAGAATTGAGAGTTGGCCTTCTATAAAAAGTAGAAGCCCTTCAACTTGGGAGTGGGCATGAGGTTGTACATAAACTGCATTTCTTGGGCCATGGGAGCGTGACCATTGAACTTTAGGAACACCATGTACAGGCAACTTAGGGTCAACCATCTGTTGGGTTCCAGCTGAAGTGGAACGAGGTCAAAGTGGTTCAGGATCATGACAAAGAATAGATGAAGAGGAATGGTTCCACCCGCCTTCAAAATATGTTCACTAAAAGCAACATAGCCTTGGGGAGGGTTGTTAGCCCGACACTTATTGGACGACACATACAGTTTGTACCCCTTACTAATATGGTATTTCTCTGACAACTCTAACAACTTGTTCTCTAACACATTGGAACAATTGTGGACTCTAATAGAGGGCCAGAGTCTTGCCTCTTGGGAGCAACTTGTCTCCTCACTCTCTTCGACATATCTGCAAAACCAAAGGAAAAATGTGAGGTCAAAACAGAGCACTTCACCCTCCATTTTCTTCTTCTTGCGAGAGTTTTCCATCGAGACATTGAGTGTGGAAGCATCAAACACGGGTGGATTGAAGACAAGGGTTGAGGGGAACCAGGAGTGACCTCGGGACTACTATAAGGGGGACACAGGGCTGAGGGTTTAGGAGGGAGTTTTCCCTCCATGAACTCCAACTCCATTTGTAGGTCAAGCAGGCTCTATCTAAGGCTAGCAATGTGATCATTAAGAACAAAGGAGAAAGGGAAACCATCACCCCTCAAAATCGAATCTATCTCCCTCTTGACCACCCAAATTTTGTGCCTAAGCTCGACCATGTGTTCAAGGTGACATATATGGGCCCTCCTTAGGGTGTCATATCTTTGGTAGGGGTTGTCTTCGGGGAACTCTGAGTCTGAGGACAACTCCACAAATTCAACCCCTGGAGGAATACTAGACGACCCCTCAAATGCCATAGTATCACGCCTTGTTAGAGATACATGTGTGAATGTATGTGGAAAGCACGATATACTACAAGATACAAAGGAATAAATTCAAAACTCCTAGGAACGAGTGCTCAAAATAACCAACTATGAGATTCCATGAGGGGTATATGTGTCAGGAAACGTGAATGCATAATTTTGCTTACCTCACGCTCAGGCCAAGACAACCATTACCTAATGCTAATTTAGACCCAATGAATATGAGAAAGGGTAAAGGTATACCTTAAATGGGAGAAGTTACACATTGCAATAGTTGAAAAAGCGCTAAGTGTCAAAATTACCTGCGAGCCCTTAGCTGCCTTGACACCGCACTCCTCGTACCAACGAACATGCAAAGATGAAGGGGTGAAATGTTAGAACCAAGCTAGATCTGCATAATTTCCAAAAAAAAAAAAAGAATGAAAAGAAAACAAAATGCTCTTGTGAAGGTTAGAACCACCCACCTCTTGGTAGCTTTGAAGACAAGGGCACCACCAAGCTAAGAGAAATAAGTGTAGTAATTGTCTTTGAGAATAAGACCTATTTATAGGAAGCTCAAACTCATCCTAGCATTGAATCCAATGTTTGATCTATGGTCAAGAATGAAGCCAAACACCCACATTGGGATCCGCGAAGCCAAATGATAGGCTCACATTTACCCTCAAGGAATCATGGGGATCACCACCCGAAAGTGTGTTATTTTACACTACCAAAACAAAGAAACACACTAACACCACAAGACGCCATACCAAAAAGTCTACCAGAGTACCTGAAGGCCCTCCCATAAACTGGGGGGCAAGTGGGGATGCCAAAATTTCAGTTGCACAAGACCCCCGCCTTGTGACCTTCAAAATATAGGCTCGGGATGGAAATATCAAAGCCTGGCCTTGCGCCCTGCACCAAAGGCCTCACCTCGCATGCACCTCTCTTACAGAGCCTCGCTTCGCGCCTAAGCTCACGTAGGATCATCCTTCGAAACTAACAACGCATCTCGCACTGAGGGTCCCAAGGAGGTGCATGTCTTGCTAATAATGGCCCACGTCGCGCCATGAGCCTCCGTCTCACACCACAAGCCTCCGTCTCGCGCCACAAGCCTCTGTCTCAGGCCACAAGCCTTCATCTCGTGCAAGCACCTCGCGAGGCATGGCCTCGCACTAAGACCCTCCATCTTGCACCACAAGCCTTCGTCTCACGTAAGCGCCTCACGAGACATGGCCTAATGCCACGAGCCCCCATCTCGCGCCACAAGCCTTCATCTTGCACCATAAGCCTTTGTCTTGCGCAAGCACCTTATGAGACATGGCCTCGCGCCATGAGCCCCCGTCTCGTGCCACAAGCCTTCATCTCGTGCAAGCACCTAACGAGGCATGGCCTCGTGTCACAAGCCCCAACATCTTGCGAGGCTTAGTTTTGCACATGGTCCTCTCCCCTGCATTGGGCATCTTGCAAGGCTCTTTCCTCCCATGCCTCTTTGGATCGTGTCTCCCGTGATGACCCATAAAGACTTCAACACTCAAAGGTTAAAAGAGTAGGATGCATTATGAGGATGAAAACCTACACATGACTCAAAGAGATCATACGGGGGTACAGCCCTGAAGACCCCAGGTGTCTGACCATAAACACCACGCCAGAAAAGTAGTGGTTGTACGAATAAGGTACTTGATGTGGTCCTTCCCAGCCAACCTCTGACGTTCGTACTAAACAGATGGTGGAGGTACAACCAGGTACTAAAATTAAGGTGCACCCGCAGACCTATGGAATGTACTAGAGCCGACCACCACACTCCCAACACCACTACCATCCGTAGTCTGCATATACAGGGCCATGTCCCCCCAGGACCACCATGTACAGTGATCCAATAATGCTCTCCTATAAATATGACCTCCCTTCACATGAGAAGGGGTTCGAATTGTGAGAGTTTTGTAACCATTCATTGCTAATGAAAACACACATTCTACATTCTCTCTGTTTTCCATTCTAAAAATCTAGCATTTACATTTTGTGTTCTTGAAATCATCAGAAAATTTGCTTGAAGCTCAGTCAATTTAAGTTCGTTTCTTTTACAACTCACAAATTTCTTGATCTAACTTAGTTTACGAGTTCTTACCATCGACACTTTGGATGAAAGAAATTTGACAAAGTCTTCTCTAGTACAATTTGTGAGTGAATACAAATGAAATACTCCAGGCTATTTATAGACCTCGTTGTGAGAATATCTTCCTTTGATTCAGGGAAGTTACAATCAATCTAATAAATTTGAAATAAATACTATAAATGTGTTAATTACATAATATCTCAGGAGAATAGGGGTTTAATATATGACAATAACGAATCCCTATGAAATACGATTTCCTAACTGTCTTTATGCGTGCCAAACGCATCACCGAGCTTGATCGTTGTGCTGACGCGCTTACGAGACTGGCCAAGCTTCGAGCTCATTGTTTTAGTTATAACCTCTTCCTCATCCAGTAATTTGGTTGAGTACGTTCCTTGGAGAAGGTTGGTGTCTTTGAGCTTACAACTCAGGCTTGAATAATGCAACTCATGCTCGAGTGTTAATAACAGATCTGGAACCACTTGTCAATTTGTATAAATGTACTGCTAACAATTGTAGATACGAGCTTAACTTTTTCAAGCCTACATTTCGAGGCTATTTATTTTATTCTCGAAAATTGGGGTGTAACATAAATAAATAAAAAATGAGATAGAAATAGCAATTTAATCATAATAAAAGAATGATACCTTCCAATCTGACAAATAAAAAAAATATAGACTTTTTCTTCCATATTTGAATAGAATCGTCATCACTTTTTTTTCTTTTAATATTTTTCATACCATTCTTTTCCACTATCTTTCTCCCCCATTTATTGACAATATTTCCAATTTCACCAAAAATTTCTCCACTTGCAGAAATCTTAGGCTTACACCCATGCACTTCTTTACTATTGAACCAACTCTTTTTGGTACGATACAGGTGATCAAGTGAAAGAAACCTTCTATGACACAAGTATACAAATTTAGAACTATGTTTTAGCCATTGGGAGCATGTTTCTTTTTGATGTATAGGATATATTTACCTTTGGTAGGCCATCCATGTAATGCCCTACTACCCAAGAGCCATTACCACGTGATTTCAAAATGTGCAATTAACTCGCTAATTGAGGTTTTAGACCAAAAAGTGTGATTAAGTTAAAATAAAGATTCATTTAATAAAAGTTTCATAAAAAGGTTTAAACATTCATTAAAATAATAGAAAATTTACATGGGATCCCAAAATGTTGTTTAAGAAATATTTACAACTCAAAAGTATTTATACAGTTGACCTAGGCAAAAAAATCGGTCATTTACACAGCGTTACTCAAAACTATTCCAACTGTGGCGGCTAGGTAGGCCAAACATGTACACACCGCTCCATGCCCTCCAACTCATGGTTGATCGACCTTTTCCTTGCCCTTACCTGCACCATAGAGCACCCGTGAGCCGAGGCCCAACAAGAAAACTTCACAGCACAACATACAATAATTTATTTAAATAAATGCATAATTAACCAAACACAATAGATGATCCACATGTTTCTATTAAAATTCACAACAGCGGCCTAAGCAAGTCAGGGTGCGGTATTAGCCACCAAGTTCACAGACTTAACCAAGCAGGTGAGTTCAACACCCTTAGATGGCCTTGCCCTGGCGGCCTGCATTCAACATGCTTAACGCAAATCTTGGCCATTGCCGCTCCCGGCCTTTGTCGATTCCGATCTTTGCCACTCCCGGCCTTTGCTGCTCCTGGCCTTTGCCAATTTCGGCCTTTGTCGATCTGTCACAAACACATGTATGATGTAATAGTTACAAATAATACACATAACACTAAGCACAATATAATCACAGATAATTGGGTCATGCCCTGCTCTACGGGCACAAACAGTTTTCTTACCTTGAGTCCTAAGCTGAGAGTAAAAAGCGATCCCGAGCACGATCCCTATACCCGAGCCTTAGCAGTATAACCTAGTCACAACACAATAATGAATAACCATCAAAACCTAAACCAATTAAAAGTTTTGGAATAATATACTAGCCCCTAGGACCTTGAATTCTACTAAATCAGGTAGTAGAGTCCTTCCCGAGCCCTTAGGTTTGAGTTCCCGAGCTTAAAATCCTTAATTGGTCAATGTCCTCTATTTGAGCTGCGGTGCCCCTAGCAAGCGCCAAAACCCTCTACAAGTCAGAGGGCCCGAGCCCTCATTTCCTTAGACACGCGCCGCGATGTGTCACGGGCTGACATTTTGACAGTGGAAATGCCCGTGCGGCACCTTGACTCCTCTGAGCCAAGGTCAGCCTTCCAACCATTCGAATAACAATGAGCACATTTTTCGCGCGGCCGTGTGCCTTTGCACACTTCCGTCTCTCGAACAACTCTCGCTGAGTCACGCTCTCAAGCATCTATGAGTGCAACCATGCATCAAGGCTATCTAGCCAAGACACTCACACTGTCCATAGGTTCTCACTATGGCAAGGCAAATCCCAACACCGATGCTCACCCAGACATTCACAAGTCAAGGTAGCATGTGTGGCTAAGAGCCAACACCAAGCTGACGGGCCAACACCTCTCATCATGTCCCATTCGATACTATCCGATTAGCTCGCGTCACAGACCAAGGAATCCCATACGTCCATGGTCCAATCCTCAAGGAACCATACCATCGTGCATGTTGGCAGGCCCTCGAGACTGGCTGCCAGACTAGTAGCACACACTGGACCCCTGTCCTGCTCAAGCATAGTGCACCCTCCAATGCTTGCATGCTAACAAGTCCCACGAATGACTTCCCGTGCCATCTCGTGTAGAGATTCATGGCCATGGCGCGCCACGACATCTCTCGAAGGTTTGGGCCACGTTCCATGCAAGCGGCATCCCGGCAAGCCAAGGGAACTATACCCTTAAACCTCTGACAGCATACTTCGACGCACTACCGGGGCGGCCCGGTAATGTCCATGAGTACTCCTACTCATGGAGACATATGAGTCCCCTCGTGGTCCTCATATGCCTGCCCTACTAGTCCTCCCAACTAGTAGTAGCTCACTTGACGCACCTGCGCCAGGGGGTGGTGGAGAGCTGACACCAGGTGCTCCCCCTACAAAGAGCCTTCTGAGCTTTTAGCCTTCTACCAGGAACATATATGATTTTCGCTTGGGAGACATATTTGGCTTCCAGCTCGCCAATTATCCGAATCTCCCAAATCCGATCATACCATTGCGTTCATTGACCCTTCAATATGGAACCTACAAAGTCCCGTCCATTTCCAGGCAATATTGAAGATATTTACGAAAATGCCACTGCCGTACAAACTAGGCATCAGCCTGCTCACCAGCCTGCACCCTAGCGTGCGCATTTGACCGAGCGCCAACCTAGCTTGTAACATGCCATCAAGGTCGGCATGTTACACGATGCACCCACCCAGCGCTGCGACGCTAAGGCAGTTTACAAAACCCCTTAGGCTTTTGAGTTCATACGGGCCGTGATGCTCCAAGAACAACGATGTAGCACGACCCTATGAATCCAGAAAAATAGCGATTTCAAAAATCACAATCTTCTCCCAAACCACTCAAAACTTAGTTTTTTTTTTATCCCAAATAGACCACCCAAACAATTCCAACAATTTAGATACATGATAAATAACAACTTATAGCTTCTAAAATATACCTAAACATCAAAATTCAAAACTCACCAAAAACACTTAAATAACTCAAGGTTAGACCTCCATACCTGTAATGTCCCAAATTCCCTAATGCGGCAAAGTGCCTGGATTAGGGGGCTAGGAGGGCCATAATTGATTTAATGCGTTATTATGTGATTATATGCATGATTATGTGCATTGTATTATTATATGGATATATTTGTATATTTATGTGCATGTATGTGATATATGGGCAAGACCGCATTATTATGTGGATATGATTGAGCTATTCGGCATGAGACGATCCTATGAAGCAAGTTAGCGGTTTGGTCATAAGGGGGTTAATTACCGGGCTTGGGGTGAGCCTAGGGGTAATTTGGTGTTTAGTATATTATTGAGATTGAGCGGGTAATGGGATATGATTTGATAATTATTTGAGGATATTGGGAATGACGGGAATTGAAGGACGTTAATTATGATTAACAAGGTAGGTAGTAATGATTTTTTTTTCCCTTGGGTGGCTTTGAGGGGTTTAGATGGCCATAGGGGAATTTGAGTCATTTTAGGCTTTATTAGATAGTTTTGACTTGAGGAAGAATGTAGAATAAAGAGGGTAAAACATAGCTTCCTCTCTCCTCTCTCTCGATCACTTCCATTCTCTCTCTCGGTTTGGTTTTCGTGGTAAAGCTAAAAGATTAAAACTTGAGGATTTGAGGGTTGAGAATTTAGGATTGAGTTGCAGTAATTGAAGGTGTTAATTCATTGTTGAGGTAGTGATTTTAAATTTAAACCTTGAGTTTTACTCTGTTTTTAAGGTTCTTTATAAGCTTGATAGTTTGATCTTAGAATTGGGTATTTGGTGGTGTTTTAAGTGTTACGAAGCTTGGGTTTTATAGTTAGATTGGTGATAATGTTGTGTTGGCATTTAGTTTTGATATTGGGATTATTGGGTTGTATTTTTGGCTGAGTTTGAATTGACAAAAATGCAGGGGAGCTGGGTTCGCGGGGTCAAGTCGTGACCATGTTCATGGGTGTCGCGACTTGAGTGAACCCCAGAGCCTTCAGCGAGCTCTGTCTGTTAGGCATGCTACGAACCTCAAGGGCAAGTGGCGGCCTACCCCTGGCACCCATATAGGGGGCATGTCTGACTGGGAGGTGCGCCGTGGCCCTTGGGGGCAGGTCGCTTCCCACCTGTTCATTTTGAGCCAGACATGGTTTTACTTAGTTTTAAGCGCAGGTTTTTGAACCTCAAAGCTCGAGACCGAATCTAATACCCGTTTTGGTAGGATTCAAGGTCTTGGGGGCTAGGACTTGGTCCAGGAATCTTTTATTACTCATTTTATTGATGGGATCTCATATCTGGTTATGATTAGGTGACCGCTAAGGGCCTAAGGTCAGGATCATTCTCAAGGTTCGTTCTTAACTTATTTTATGCTCGAGCTTGAGGTAAGAAAAGTGCATCCATTATGTGACATACATAATTATTGTTGAAGCATGTTGATTGCTCAATATTTGGATATCCATTGCATTATAAATGCTTGAATGCATTTTTTTTCTGAGCAACGCACTGACTTATTAGTCAGAAATGACCATGGTGTTAAGTGCAGGTCGTGAAGCTCTGACTTATCCGCCAGGATCAACAATAGTACTGAGCGTTGGTCTTATGGAATTGACTCATGAATCAAGAGCAGAAATAGCGCATTGAACACTAGTCGATATGATTAGATCTAATCAACAAGAGCATTATATGCTTGTCTGACCTATTGGTCGAAGAAAACTAAAGCGCTTGGCTAATCGATGGCTAGTTACTCAGAGCCAAGGCTAAAAGGCTCCAGTGATTTGTTGTTCACATAGCTTAGGGCACAGGACCCCAGGATGTCTTATTAGTCATCTATTCAGGGCACAGGACCCCAAAATGACTTAATAGTCACTAATCCAGGGTGCAGGACCCCAGATTGACTTAACATTCATCATCTGATTATATCTTAAATATTCATCCATAGTGAAGTAGGTTATGAGATTAAAATTGTGTGTTTCAGTAATAAAAGAAGGTTGAGAACTGTGTGTTTTAGTGAAGTAGCATCTGGAAAATTTGTTTGTGTGCTGTGGAGCTATAAGGAAGAAACTTATTGTGTGTTTTTTGAATTGTTTGACTTGTTGTTCACAGATGGTTAGATCACTAGGGTTAGGTCATTGCCTGTGATGGTGGACAATAGGGAACTTTCAGTGGGCTTGATTGAGTTGTGTATGGATGACTTTGACATGATTATGGGGATGGATTGATTATTCATGTATGGGGCGACTATAGACTACAAGAAGAAGATGGTGACATTTGAGCCTGACGGTATGGACCCCTTTGTCTTTGTTGGTACTGTTCATATCCTCCTTTATACTGTTTGTTGGGTAGCTAGTGCCATCATAAGCATATTTGCTCTTGATAAGGTTCCCAATGACTCAAGGTGATGCTTGACGGTGGTCTTTCTATCACAATTATAGTGAGCAAGTATGTACACTATTATAAACAATGATCTTAAACATCTTCGAGCGCGCTACTTTTTTCCCCTTATTCTCCAACCACAATCAGGATCCTTGCAGGTGATACACAACACATCAGTACCAGACTTCTTAACCATAAACTCAAAATTATTCTTCATTACGAAGAGAGATGCTTTGGTTTTCAATTACATCTTGTTCTCAAAAGTCTTCCCAAGGAGTAGTTCTCCCAATGGTACACCGAATGAGGGTGTTTCAGATCGACTAGAAGTCATGATATCTTCTTTTGCAAACATGGGAGCACTCAATTTTCTGTGATCTTCTATTGAACATATTGGAACGTTCCCTATATTGTTATATTTAGTTCCACCAGGATGACTAGAGCTGGTGCCAGGTGTTCGACGTCCTTGACTCGGTGGGTTCGTCCATGCAATAGGATGTACTGGCTGCTCTTGTACTTGTTCGACTTGCAAATCACCAGACATGTCAATCGACACTTCTGCACTATAATATGCCCCTGAATCATATCCTGAGTCCTCATTATGTTCAACTACTTGATCGTCATTCACATAGGGGTTGTACTCATACTAGTTGTCCCTCAGGTCACCAATAGGACATCCTAAAGTACTGCCTGCTCCTTTAGGTCCAGGAGTGGAATATGGATCTGGAATGAAAATCTTTTTAATAGGAGTGACACATAAGGATAATATTTCTTTAGATGTTACTCCTAAGAATGCACGGACACCAAGATAACTTTCAACATGAACGGGTGTAAACGGTTGGTTGCCGCATGTGTAAGGAACCTCCAATTTCAACCCATACATTTGTTTATCAACTTTAAGTTCCTTGTGCAATATGTTAAGAAGTTGCAAGTACGTTACAGTATCATCCATCGGTATCACCATGCATTGAGGGTCCTTGAAAACCCACTTATTCCCTTGTAATTCCCAAATACCATTATAGGATACAAAAATGTAGACAATGGAACCTGTGTTGGAATTTTTTTTTGAAATTGTAAAAAAAAAACTGTCAATTTTCCAGAAATTCATGAAAAAAGAATATTACTGAGCTTTATCGAGCTTCAATCGAACTATATCAAGTGACCATCGAGCCCATAGCCGAGCCCTTATGAAGCTAAAATTTCTTAAACTTAACATAAAACCTAACAAAAACCTTCATCGAACCCTATCGAGCTCCTATCGAGCAAATCGAGAAAACAACTAGAACAAATATTCTATGGTCTAATCGAACCCTTATGAGTTTCCATCGAACCCTTATCAAGCACATAAAAGAACATCTGTCTACATACTATCGAGCCCTATCAAATCGTTATCAAGCTCTTATCGAGCAAAAAATTGCAGAAAACCCAGAAAAATGCAGATCATGAATTCTCTCTAAAAAAACCCAAAAAACACACCAATATAGGCTCAGATTCGTTCAAAATAGCCAAAAAAAATGTAAATAAACAATACCCAATAGATAAAATGAGTCAATATTCTTACCCATGGTTTTTTTCCTCCACAAACCCTCAAAATGGATGTTGCCTTTGATATTGGCGACTTCACAGAGACAATGGAGGTGACTAACAACGATTTCGACAAGAAAATCGTACAAATTTGTAGGTTTTAGGGAGTATTTTGTGAGAATGAAAGAGAGAGAGGAAGAGAAGGTTTTAGGATTCTTGATATAATGGGAGGAGTATTTTGGGTATGAGAGGAATGTTTAGCATCAAATTGAAAAGATTAATAGTGCTAGGATATTTTGGTAATATTAGGCATTATTAAGTATGAATAGTAAAATTTCCCATTTTAAGACTATATTAACAACATATAATGTATGTTGTCTAATATAAAATAATTAATACAACTAGCACCTCAACATGGTGATATGATCCTAAATAATGTACCACCCTTTACATTATAAGTTCATTAAAGCTCCCCAATAAATAACAACGTTTTCAAAAAGAATGTTGTAAAAAATAAAATTAACAACATTTCTTATTGAACATTGTTAATTCTATGTTGTTAAAAACTATTTTCTTTTGTAGTGAACCAAAGGTAATCTATTCTCTAATGGAAGAATAATACAAAGAACATAACACAAATAAAATAAGTGGTAGAATGGACCTTTGAGTTGTAGAACCTTGGTTACATAAAATAACAAGTCTATTATTTTATGTGAGTCAACAAATGTAACAAAGGCTTGACACAAATTGAGATGGGAAATTTGAACTTTTATGCTTAATGAGGGGTATTAAGTAAAAAAATACTAGGCTCTTTAATCATTTCAAATAATTCCAAAGCTTTTGACAGTACCCAAAATGTCCCTGCCACAAAAATTTCCCCCCCACTTTTGATTCTCCTCTCTCTCTCTCCACTCTCTCGCTCTCTCGGTTCATCTCTCCCCCATCTGAAACCCATCAAGAACCATCGAACCCAATCTGAGCAGCCTGTCCTGTTGTTGTTGAACCACCGTCTAGCCTTCGTTGACCTCCGTCCATTTCTTCGTCGAACCCCCGTGCCATAAAAACTAAAGGGCTGCATCTCCCTTTCTCCATTTCTCTGTCTCTCGTCAAAGCTTCCATTAAAACTGAAGTTATTTCTCTGTCTCTCGTCTCTGTCGACCTCTGGCATTGGGTTAATCTTGACCAAATCCCACGAGATACAAGTGTACAAAGGTAAGTTCTTGATATATTTTTATTTGATTTTTTAGTGTTAAAGTATAGGATTGTTTGTGTATTTTTTTTTTTTTTTTTGGTTTTGTGTATGGATTGTTGTTTGTGGTTGGGATTTTTGTATGGAATGTAGTGGGAATCGTAGAATGAATTGCTGGGTATTTTTCTAGGTTTCATGAGGTTACGCGATAGGGGTTTGATGCTGGTTTGATGGGGGGATTGGTTTAACATTTAAGGGATCAAGGTGCATGCTTGATGGTGATACGATGCATGCTCGATATTGGTTCGATGGGGTGGCATTAAGGGGTTCCATATGCATGGTCGATGGGGTTCGATGTATGATCGATTTGGGTTCGATGGGGTAGGCATTTAAAGGTTCAAGGAGCGGGTTCAATGGTGATTCAATGCATGCTTGAGGTTGGTTCGATTGGGTGGGCCTTAGTGGTTCCAGGTGCATGCTTGGTAGGGTTTGATGCATTCTCGATATAGGCTCGATAGGGTAGGTATTTAGGGGGTTTGATGCATACTCGATGGATCTTCGATGAGGTTGTTGTCTGGGTTTGATAGGGTAGGCCATATGGGGTACAAGATAATGATGTAGTGGTTCGATGGATATTGTAGGCTGGTTCGATGGGGTATTTTTTTTTTACGAAGATGTCTAGTTTTCCGTTCGATGGGTGTTCGATGGTTACTCGATAGGGGTTCGATGGTTGCATGGGTGTTCGATGGGTACTTGATGGGTGTTCGATGTATGTTTAATGTGCCATTGAGCCTACATCGAGCAACCATCGAGCAAGCATGTAACCATAAAAATTATTATGCCATCGATCCTGCATCGAGCAACCATCGAGCACAACTGTAACCAAGAAAAATTGTAGAAAACGCAGATCGACAAAAAAAACTAAAAATATGTGCAAATAATGCTCAGATCTGTTCGAAATTCCCAAAAAGTTTAAAGGAAACATCACTAAAGCAAGTATTTGAGAAAAAATTTCTTACTCATAAGTTTTTACTCCAAGATTCTTCAAAATTTACTTTGGTCTTGATCTCTACAAATGGATTCCTCTTAGGGAGGAGCTCGGCTGTTGGTAGTGTGTTGACCGTGGTGCTCTTAGTGGTGCCGTGAGGTGCGGTGAGTGAGAGAGAGTGAACCAAGAGAGAGAAAGGGGGAAACGAGAATAGGGAACAAAAGAGGGTGGGGGAATTGTGAGAGGGGCATTTTGGGTATTGTCAAAAGTTGTGGGATTATTTTGAAATGATTAAAGAGTCTAGTATATTTTTGACTTAATACCACTCATTAAGCATAAAATTTCAAATTTTCCATTGAGATTTGTTGTCCAAAAATCTCTATTCCAAGCATCCTCTTGAGATTTCTTGAAGCTACTACAATGGAATGAGATTAAGATTTACAAGCCTTGAATCTTCATGCAATTCAAGCTTTCTGGATGAAGATCTTGTAGAAAAGTAGTAATCTTTAGAGCTAGAGAGAGAGAAATCTTAGAGAGAGAGAGAGAGAGAGGCGAGTGATCAATTCACCAATTAACTCAAATGAACCCTTTAAATTAGGGGTGTTCATCAAACCACCCACACTGCACCACAATTTGCGGTTGGGACCTATCGTAGTGCGGCCACAGTTCGCATTTTTTTCAAACCGCAGGGTGCGGTGCGGTTTACGGTTTTGAATTTTATAAATGTGGTTCAAACCGCACTGTACCGTACCGCACCACATCATTATATATATTGATTTTTTTATATATATATTTTCAAATTTACTACATTTAAAGTTAATGCATATATATTTATATAGTATAATATACATAATATCTAGAAAAATTATTATGTTTCATAAGATGCTAAACACATTCTACTTCAACTTAAAGATATTTATCCTTAAACAAAACCTTTACTTCCATTAACTTTGTTATTAGTTTGTTGTATTTTTATTGTTTTGCTAAAAGTTTATTAATTGGTTGTATATTTAATGTTTTGTTAAACACTCTTTAGTTATGAGCTATATTTCTTTATTAAATTATTTGGTGATAGGTATAAACAGTCCACATCGCACCGTATTTGGTGCGGTTTATGCGGATTGAGGTCTATGCAGTGCAGTTTGGAAAATTGCTAAAACTGCATATGTAGTGTTTCATAGGACTAACAATGTGTCGCCTCCCAGAGGCAACGCAACGCAGGTCCCACTAACTTGGCGCCCCAAAACTTGCCCTATAACATCCCCAAATCTCTCCAAACATTTTCGGTACTCTTATATACTCTAAAGAAACACTTTGGATCCTATATGATGATTTATAGATGTCTATACAAAAAGTCAATTCACACATGTTGACTTTAGTGAAACCGTTATTAATTTTTTGCACCTCTTCGTGCTTAACAAATTTCACCATGTATTTAACCAATCGTAACAATCCCCCACTTGGTTAAATACATCCTCCTCCTCTAGCCTGAACGATATTAGTGCATAAAATAAAATACATTTTGGGTTTGAACTTTGTCTTAGCGAAAACACTACAAAGCTTCTAACGAAATGCTAAGGTATTCTTAAAAGATTGAACCCGACATTCCTAGTGATAAAAACCAGTAATATCTCACACACCTCTACCTAATTACTCATGTATTTCTCACTTTTTCGTGCTTATCCAACCATCTGAAGAGAAAACTCCCACTCTCTTGAGAGTCGGCACAACCTCTAGGTTCACATATGTGAAATTCTTACATCATCTTTGCTACCTTTAGAGATGCTTGTTGCCCTTCAACTAAATTTCATTAAAAGCCTATGATTTAACCTGTAGCGACCCTCAAAACATAAAAGACGAAAAACATGCAGAAATCTAAACTTTTACTTTAAATCATTGTACCAAAAATCCATATAAAACATAAGTTTTAAAAAGGCCGTGTGTGCACACTTTTAGTTTAGCAAACTGAATTACAACTACTCTTCTACACAGTTATAGCAAAACAAATGTCATAAAAGAAATAACAAGCTCCCAGCTTTTTCATTTCAAAATGGTGTTCCATCAAAAACCTCTCCAAGTCAGGCCACATTTACATATCCGCAAGCAAACTCTGCTTTTGCACTTTCCTACAACATGAAACAACTAGGTAAGTGAAAACACTTAGTAAGAGTAGCCTTACACAAACCCAGTAATGGGTCGACCTAAGGTATATATTGCTACCAGTCGTTAGGGTATTGGATAAGTTCCAACCCTATCATAAAATTCTCAATAATAACCATAACAGAAAATCAAGCACTTTGGTTGCACCCAACAACCAATTTTCATACATATCATAACATCCTCCTCTCAGAAAATTCCAGACATTCCAGATATATAACCATATCCAAAATAAATAATCTAGTTGTTTCTAACAACCGAGTTCACACATATCACAATGATCTGCACTCAAAAAATTCTCAGAACATTCAAGATATATAACACATATCATAACTAATCAATTGATTAACAGCAAGCGATCTGGGCCTCAACCCGGTTCCAACATTAAGGTCCTGGCTCCAACCCGGACTATATTACCACTGTCCTGGATCCAACTCGGACTATATACTTTTACCATGTCCTGGCTCCAACCCAAACTATATATTTACCATGTCCTGGCTCCGACCCGGACTTATATTTTTACTAGGTTCTAGCTCCAACCCGGACTATATTTTTAACATGTCCTAGCTCTGCCCCAGACTTTAGCTCACCGTGTCTTGGCTCCAACCTGGACTATGTTACGCTAAGGTTTTGGCTCCAACTCGAACCTACTTACCATTTAGTCGCAGAATGCAAAAGAATTGCAAGAGTAGGCATTAAGCATACCCTGGTCTTAATGACCCAAACAAAACTAGTGTAATCTAATACTACAAGAAAACACTAGTATATTCATGTTGTAGCCAAGAAAGAGAAAGGCTAACTTACTCGGAGTCATTAGTTCCTAGCTGGATCTTTAACACCGCTATTTGTTTTCCCTTTCGCGATTATTGTCATTAATATAGTGTACTCGGATTAAACCATGACATATTTTTATAGCTAATATTCCATGATAGCTACATGAAATAAATTCTTAGAGACTCTATACTATAGCCTCTTACACACTTCACAGTGTATGAGGCCAGATTTTGTTTCAGTCTTTACGGTATCATTAGAAAATCGGCCTCACTGCAACATGCTCTCCGTGCTGTGCATTTTAATATTCTTTAAATAAATAATTCTCTTATCGAATACCCGTATTTTGGTTTTTAGAAAAATGAGTTTTAAACAACTCTTATCTTTAGAAAAATACCAACTTTTCGCTCTCTTATGAAAGTTTACCGTTTTCTATCATTTACCAAAATACCACTTTTTGACCCTTTACAAATAATATTTTCCAGCGTTACCCCTTTCTCTTAAAAATTCTACAAAACCCAAACTCCCATTTTTACCATTTTTATCCATAACCTAGGATCTCATTTTATTTTATTTTTGGAAGAAGGGAAATTGGACCCTTAACTTATAAAATGGTAAAAATCAACTTTTAAATTAACTCAAGTTGATTTGGGATTGGTTAAATCTCCAAATCCTCAATTATCTTTGCTTAGAATTATATTTTTTCATTTCCAAAACTTTACTCCCACTATTTAAATTTAAAGTGGTGAAGTATTATCTTTAAAATTTTTACCCTAAGTTGAGCTTTTGGAAAAAACCCTTAGTTCACGTATTTTGTGTCATAAGGACGGGAACTAGATGAAAGCCTCGCATCAAAACTTGTTTAAGGTTAAGAGAACTAACCTCCCAAAAATCACTTTTCGTTGAGGTTCAAAATTGCTACTTTTCAATTTTTAGGGCAAACTTAGAAAAATTATTTCTCTAAAATTTTACAGGGGTCCTTATACACATCTTAACTGATTTCCATCAAAATTTCATAATTTTTGTGATGGAAAAATCTATTTAAATATTTAAAGCAATCTGGGCAGTGCCTGCTGCCCATAAGTTTTTTTTTTCCAGATTTTAATGTAATTTTGAAAATTTATTTCTCATACACCATAGCTCAGTTCCTTCTTAAATTTTACAGGGATATTTATAAATTCCTAGATTTGTTTTATTAAAAATTTCATAATTTTAGGAATGATAAAGCTCTTCGAAATGTTTAAAGTAATTTGAGCAGTGCTTGCTGCCCAGAAGTTTTGTTTCCAGATTTTAGGGAAAACTTTGAAAATAATATCTCTTATACCATAACACATTTTCCTCTAAAATTTTACAGTGGCCCTTATACATGTTTAAAATAACACCCTACCAAGTTTCATAGCTTTTAGATTAGGAAAACCCGTTTAAAAGGCAAAACAATCTGGGTAGTGCATGCTGCCCAGAAATTTTCCCAGATTTAACATCAAAATGCCAAAAAGTGCATAACTTGGGTTTAAAAATACCATTTTTACGATTTTACAAATCCTATCATCAAGTACTCACAAGGAACTATGCAACTACACAAATAATTTTCACAAGCAGAGCCCATAAAGTGCGATCTGGCCTGTTGGAAGCCAGACCACGAAATTTTGGCAACATGCATTTTTACACAATCTAACAACAATAAGCATTTCTAGCATAACAACATACATGCATGTAAATCATCAAATTACACAATCTCAAACTTAATCATAAAATAAACTCTAAAAACCATTAAAATAACCTATACAACCAGATCTACCAAAATAAATCTCAAACTCAAGAACAACCATAAATTTCTACCTTTTGATAGTTCTAGTTTGGAGATGTGTTTTCCTTAGCTTCTCAAACTCCCCATTGTTCTCTACACTCTCAAATCGAGCGCAAAAATTCCACATGCAGATTTTTAAGAGAGAGTTAGGGTAGAAAGACTTAGATGAGGGACAAAACATGCAAACTACCAAGATCTCTTACCTTGCTTTTACTTGATCACCAAAGTGTTAAATTCTTGAGATCCTACTCGTATAAGATTCTCTTGAACCCTAGAACACAAGATCAATGCCATGGATGACTATTAGATCACATTCATGCATAATAAACCCTTAGGGTTTCGGGTTTAAAGAGGAAAAGAGGATAAAAGATGAAGAAGGTTTCGAAACTTTACACAAGTGTTCTTTTGAGCTTCTCCATTCTTCAATGGGGGAAATGAGTGTGTTTAGCTAATGGAGTGAAATAATTGCAGCAATGGAGGATACAGAGGGAGAGTGTTTCAGTTTTGGAGAGAGAAGGAGAGCTAGAGAGAGTGTTTCTTGAGAGAAAAGAAATTTTGTGAGAGAAATGATTGGGTTTTGGCTTGTGGAAGAAGGTAAGAGGGATTTTCCCATTCTTTAGCTTGTGGGGTAAGTTACCTAGCTTATTAGAGTCCTAGTGTCTACCCCTTGCCTTGCTGCCCACCTCTCTCTCTCTCATCCCTTGGAAATTACTTTTATTCCCTTGCTTATTTTACCTCGCATATAAGGAATCCAAGGGCCCTTTGGGAATTTCGTGCTCTAAATTTCCCTTTACTTTTAACCTATAGTTTTTAAATATCTCCACACTTATTTAATTAAATTAAGTGTGAACCAAAACTAAAATTTGTCACATATCACATAATTTTAGTAATTCTATCAAATTGACCAAAATGCCCTTAGAAGCCCAAGCAAGAAATTCTCATTCTTAGGCCCGGTTAATTGGAATTCAAACCTCAATCAATTTTTTCTTAAACTTATTGGCTTGACTATAAAGTCCCAGTTGTCAGACACAATTAATATCTTTATGCCATAGTATTTCCTATTTTATTTAATCCGAGATTTTTCTCCCATTAGGGTTTATCCCTTGGTCCAAGATCAATCTTTCTTTGCATAAAGCTAGAACCTTCACCAGATTATTACAGCGGCTATAAACATTCACTAATCATCACAAATTCATATAATATCATTTATCAAAATAATATTCCACAAATTCAGAAAATGAACGAGGTCAAGGCCAAGGCCAAGGAGGAAGCTGCAGAGTCACCGACTTAAATGGATGAGATGCTTTACCATTGTTGGGATTTCAACCAGGATGGGAGCTTCTCCTTTACGTAGCCTGAGCTGTGGGAACCATATTTTTCCAAGTTCAAGATTCGGTTCTCATAGGAACCCTTGGAGACTGCCAAAGCCTCTGAAGCTGTTGAGGGAGATGGCTAGGAGGTGACTTCTCTAGAGTGAGCTGACAGACCTCAGTGACTTATTATTTTCACTTTTATTATTTTATCTTTTTTAATTAAATCCATTGGGAGAAAAACAATTGCCTTCAGACTCAGGTCGAGCTTTTTTCTCCTTTTAATTATTTTTTCCAAGCTTCTAAGTTTTGGATCTGGTTACATTCAGGGTTTTAGATGATTTAAACTTAGTTCACGCTAGGTTTATTGAAAATTCGAGCTTTTTTTAAAAAAAAAAAAATCCATTGAATAATCAAATTTTCTAAGCTTTCTAAGTTTTGGACTTTGTTACATCCATAGTTTTAGATGATTTAAACTTAGTTCGCGCAAGGTTTATTAAAAATTCGAGCTTTTTTTTTTAAAAAAAAAAAAAGCCATTGAATAATCAATTTTTCCAAGCTTTCTAAGTTTTGGACCTTATCCAAGCAGGCTTAACTTTGCCAACCTCGGTTATATGCCCCCCAAGTAACCAGAATGTATAAACTTTCTTGGTTGCTTCACAAATATGAGAACACGAGCTTGCAATAATAATACTAAGAAATTGTTATTTAATAGTCCATCTATTATTTAATCGAAATGACTTTTATAAATAAGCCTTACATTGATGGTGGTACTATTGATAATACTTTTTCAAGTGTAGAGCATTCCAAGTCCGTGGGACTACTTCCCATTCAGTCGAGCTATCTTGAAAGTTCCCTCATGCTAGACTTTTATAATCTGGTATGTTCCCTCCCAGTTTGGGCCTAATACACCATCCTTGGGGTCTTTATTTGCCAAGAAGACCCTTCAGAGAACTTGGTCACCCAATCAAAGTCTGCGCCCCTTAACTTTAGAATTGAAATTGCAAGTGATTTATTATTGATAATGGGCGAGCTGTAACTACGATTCCTCTTGTTTTTCTTTGATCAAATCAAGGGATGCATTAAGTAGCCCATCATTCTGTTCTCGACTAAATGTCCTTTGCCTATGAGTAGTTACCATGGCTTCAATTGAAAGCATGGCCTTGCTTCCAAAAGTTAAGGAAAAAGGAGTATGCCCCATGGAGGTCCTATGAGAATTTGGTAGGCCCAAAGTACTTGTGGGAGATGTTCGGGCCATAGTCCTTTGGCTTCATCTAACCTCTTCTTCAGGCTCGCCTTAAGGGTTTTGTTTACAGCCTCGACCTGCCAGTTGGCTTGTGGGTATGCCACCGACGAGAAACTCTTCGTGATGCCATATTTTTCACAGAAGTCAGTGAAGAGATCATTGTCGAATTGCGTCCTGTTGTCTGACAAGATTTTCTTAGGAAGTCCAAATCGACATATAATACTCTTCACCATGAAGTCCAAGACTCTTTTGAGGTGGTGGTTGCCAGAGGCTCGGCTTCTACCCACTTCGTAAAATAATCGATCACCACCACCGCATATCGAACTCCTCCCTTTCCCATTGCTAGGGAACCTATTAGGTCGATTCCCCATACTGCAAATGGCCATGGGGATGAAATCATCGTTAGCTCGATTGGAGCAACTCGGGTAAGTATGGAGAAACACTGGCATTTTTCGCACTTCTGAACATACGAGATCGATTCTTTCGTTAAAGTGGGGCAAAAATAGCCCTGTCTCAGTATCTTCAGTGCCAGGTTTTCCCCCCCAACATGATCTCCACAAAAGCCTTCGTGTATTTCTTATAAAATGGCTTTGGCTTCCTAGGGCAGAACACATCGTAGGAGAGGCAACGGATGACCGCGCCGATATAAGGTTCCATCTACTATTACGTACCGTGGAGCTTGATAGAATATTTTTCTCGCGTCTTTTCTGTCATCAGGTAGCTTTCCAGTTGCAAGGTATTCCATTATGGGAGTCATCCAGGTCGGTCTTATGTCGATCATTCTGACCTCTATCAATTCTCCTGCCACACTCGGGCTCTCCAAGAACTCCACTGGCACTACAGTCAATGTCTCAGCCTCTTTTGTGGTAGCAAGTCATGCCAAAGCATCATCGTTAGAATTCTACTCGCGAGGTATCTATTCATCAGTGTTGTACTCAAAGTCAGACAGTTATCCCTTTACCTTAGCTAGGTAGGCCACCATCTTGGTGCCTCGAGCTTAATACTCTCCCAATATTTGATTGACTGCGAGTTGGGAATCACTACAGCATTGGATGGCTTTTGCCTTGAGCTCTCACGCCACCCTCAGCCCTACTAGTAAGGCCTCATATTTTACTTCGTTGTTGGATGCCTCAAATTCGAATCTTAGAGATGTATGAAATCGATGACCTTCTGGTGAGATTAAAATGATCCCAGCTCCTGATCCGTTCTCGTTTGATGATCCGTCACGAAGATTTTCCATAATTCCTGCATCGGTTCTCCGTCAACAAAGATTTTCCATAATTCTTGCACCGGCTCCCTCATGAACTCTTCTTGAAAACTGGTGCATTCAGCCATAAAGTCAGCAAGGGCCTGACTCTTAATTGAGGTTCGTGGCATGTACAATATCTCGAACTGGCAAAGTTCGATGGCCCATTTTAAGAGATGCCCCAATGTTTTAGGATTTTGCAAAACCTGCCTTAAAGGTTGGTACGTTAAGACGTTTATTGAATGGGATTGGAAATATGGTCGGAGCTTTCTGGAAGCCAATATCAGACATAATGCTAGCTTCTCTATCAGTGGGTATCGTGACTCGGCTCTGAGAAGTCTCTTGTTTACATAGTATACTGGTTTCTGAGAACAGTCTTCTTCTCGAACTAACACGCCACTGACTGCATTCTCTATTACAACCAAATAAAGGAACATAGATTCTCCAGACATAGGTTTAGATAATACCGGGGACTCGGCTAGGTGCATTTTTAGATCGTGGAATGCTTATTTGCACTCCTCGGTGCACTCAAATTTCTTGTTCCTCTGAGCAAGTTTTAGAATGGGAGACACTTGTCAGAAGATTTCAAAATGAATGGATTGAAAGCTGCTACCCTTCCAGTTAGGCTTTGAACTTCTTTACGGAACCTGGGCGAAGGCATTTTTAATAAAGATCTGATTTTTCAGGGATTGCCTCTATTCCCCTCGTGTTGACTATGAAGCCAAAGAACTTTCCAGATGCCACCCCGAAGGTGCATTTCTGAGGATTCAGCTTCATCTCATATTTACTTAATATTCCAAAACACTCTTCTAGATTGGATACATGGTTATTGGTAGTCTTTGACTTGACAAGCATGTCATTGACATACACCTCCATATTTCTCCTGATTTGGCCAGTGAACATTTTGTTGACCAAGCGTTGGTATGTAGCCCCAACATTCTTTAATCCGAATGGCATAACTTTGTAACTGTATACGTTATGTTCGGTCATGAAACTAGTATAGTCCTGGTCTGCAGGATTCATCGCGATCTGGTTATATCCAGAGTACGCGTCCATGAAGGACATGAGCTCATGACCTGTTGTGGCATCTACCAACTATTCAATCATTGGCAGTGGGAAACAGTCCTTGGGACAAGCTTTATTTAGATCGGAGAAGTCATTATAGGTTCTTCACTTCCCGTTCGACTTCGGGACTAGGACGGGATTGGCAACCCAGATCGGGTATTTTGCCTCCTGAATAAACCCGCATTTTAATAACCAAGCTACTTCTTCCTCAAGGGCTTTAGCTCAGGCCATTCCCAAATGTCTCTGTTTTTGGGATATTGCAGGAACATTCTTGTCCAAATTTAAGTTGTGGATTATTATATTCGGACTTATTCCCACCATATCTTCATGCGACCAAGCGAAGACGTCCAGATTTTTCTGTAAGAAATCAACTAGCTCCTTCTTCCTTTTGTCGTCAAGATTCCTTCCAATCTTTATGACTCTTGAAGCTTCTTTGGGATCGATGTTTACTTCCTCGAGCTCTTCTATGGCTTTGAGCTCTGATATGTCTTCGCCTACCCGTGGGTCAATGTCGTCGCATTGGGCAACTTCACTATCCTCTTTTTGCTGAGGTTCTTTCATCCCGTGAGTAACTTTTACTTCTTGGAACTCCTCCTTTTTGTCATTTATGACCATCGCTTGCTGCCCGGGTTGTGATTTTCCCTTCATAGAAATGCTATAGCATTCCCTGGCAACGAGATGATCGTCTCTAACTATGCATATTCCCGCAGCTGAGGGGAATTTCATTGCCAGGTGGTGGATAGAGGTTATGGCTTCAAATGCCATCAGCGCAGGTCGACCCAAAATTGCATTGTATGTAGCCGGACAATCGATTACCACAAAGTCGAGTAATTTGGAAATAGTTCGTGACTCTTCTACCAATGTCACCACCAATCTGATCATCCTGATGGCTGCTGACCCCTCAGATTAGTTACCGATAACCCCAATTTTTCCAGGGTGGACCTGAAAAGTAGATATATAGAACTTCCGCTATCCACTAGTGTTCTTCGGGCCCTTCAGTTGGTGAGCTGAACGGTTACCACCAGCGGATCGTTATGCAGGAATTGGACGTGGCTAGCATCCTCTTCCGTGAAAATGATTGGTTGCTTTTCCAATCAATGTTGTTTCGATAATCGTTGCTCAGAGATGAACTCCACCCCGTTATGAGACTTCAGCTCGTTAATGTTCCTCTTTTAGGCCTCGCTGCTCATGCTCGCCAAATGAGGTCCTCCCGAAATGGTGGTTATATCTCCCTTTACTATCGGAGGAGGGTCAATCTAATTTTCTTAAGCTCCAGGTTGGTTTGTCAGAGCTTTTAAAACTGGTAGTGGGTTCTGCCTAGTGGGCTGACTCGAATTCACTCGATTTCGGGCATACTGGGCCAAAGGTCCCGCCCTAATGAGAGTTTCAATCTCATCCTTCAGCTGCTGGCAATCATCAGTGTGATGACTGATGTCGTTGTGGAACCGACAGAATTTTGAGGGATTTCTCTTTGCCCTTTGGTTCTTCAATGGTTCTGGCTTCTTCCATGGAAGGCGACTAGACTTGGCCAGAAAAATGTGCTCGCGTGTGTCCATTAGGTCGGTATACGTGGCGTAGATAAGCTTGAACTTATTTGTGGGCTTGTTTTTTTTTTGTCCCGCTCTTGTGGGGTTCACCATTCCCTTTTCTTTTGTTATTGCCCCTTGGTTATTCTGGGTAACAATTTGGGCCGTGGTTGCCGCATCCGTTACTGCTCCAATGGGTTGGGTAGGGGTCTTGCTGGTATTTGCAACAGAAGCTCGCACATCCTCAAGGTTTATCCACTCTTGAGCCTAAGCTAAGAATTCATCCATGCTTTTAACTCATTTTCTTTGGAGTTCTTGCCATAGGTCGCCCTCGACGAGGATTCTTGTCCTCATTTCCATGAGTTTGGAGCTGTCATCAACATCCCTAGCTCATGCAGCAACATTGGCAAATCTACTCAGATATGCCTTCAACGTCTCGCCAGCTTGCTGCTTTACATTAGCTAATGAGTCAACCTTAACCCGAGCTGCCTGTGAAGCTAGGAATGCTTTCTTGAAATCAGAAGAAAACTTCTTCCACGAGCTTATGGAATGCCTTTTGTATTGTTTAAACCACTGCCTAGTTGGCCCGACAAGAGTTGCAGTGAACAAAATACACCTTAGATCGAGCCCAAAATTGTGAGCCATCATCATGGTGTTAAACATTCTGAGGTGATTTGATGGATCCTCGTCTCCATCAAATTTTGACAGGTGTGGCATTCTAAAGCCTACAGGATATGTGGCCGCTGCAATATTTGGAGTGAAAGGTTCGAGCTCCTCATCTGAGTCGCAATCATCCTTTTCTTTTACGGGAAAAATCCTCTTCATTTTCTTTTCCATCAAAGCTAGTCTTTTGAGGGTTGGGCCCTAGTCCCTAGGTTAACTAGGGGTTGTTCAACAGCTCCCATCCTATCGTATACGCTTGATGGGTTACTGTCCCTCCAAGCTTGAGCTTGGTTTTATGGGGCATTCCCGTTATCGCGTACTATGGACAGACCTCCCTCTTGTCGTGTATGGCTAATATCTTCATTCCGAGCTGGATACATTCTCTACGAGTTCAGATGATCGCGTAAATTAGGTTGCAGGTCATACCAAGGGATGTGCACTGAACTCAAATGATTCCTTAGGTCACTCTCGGCCCTGCTGCTACGATGGCTTTCAATCCAGTAACTATCGTTTGTGAAGCTTACAGCTCGCGGCTGGGGCCGAGGACCTGGATACTCGACACGTGTTCGTGGGATGTAAGTATTGGCCAATGGGGGAGGATTTCTCCTACTGTCTCCATGAGCAGGAATATCCCATTGAGGACGAGGTAGTGTTGGATGTCTTATAGGTGACGGGGGATGCCTTATTGGTGAGTCTATCCTTGTTCCATTAGGACGGACTAAATTAACCCGCCTCCGTTCTACTTCAATGTCTCTAGTTTTTTGTGCCTGGTGATCCAATCGCGGCGTATGAGGATTCGTTGGAGCATTTTGTCTTCATGAGCCTGTCCCAGCCCCTCCTCATGGATTATCATGGGCATTCCTGAGGACCTGTGCAAAAGGTACCGAACTTGGGGTTGGAGTCCTAACAGATCGACTGACATGCTGACGACCCCTGTGGTGGTTGCTGGGTCCAACATTCTAGTGATCTCACCCCATAGGTACAGAAATTGGAGTGGCACTTCTGACTGATCGACTTGGTTTGGATCGATTATTCCTATGGGACTTATGAGACCATCATTGCCTTTTCCGACACTAACGTCGGTTGCAAGAGAGGGTAACCAAGCCAAAACCTCCTCAACCTGCTTGTTTGCCCTAGCGAGATGGCTCCTCAATTGCATGTTCTCCATCTTGATGGCAGCCAGATAGCATGGGTTTGGGTTTGGCGGTAATGACGCCAAAATCCCATTGTCGTCTTGACCCACCGGTTGTTTTCCCAGACGTTGCTAAATCTCAGGGCCATGTTCATTCGGAACAGCGGTATGATGGGCCTCCTACCCACTGACCTGTTCTATCTCATTATCATGCATTGAGCGAGTGAGCACCATCATGGAAATCAACTAGAATTTTGGTGAAGCACTAATTTGCTCTCAATGAAAGCACCAAACTGTTGACGCGGTTTTTCACCAACAATGTATTAAGAAATATTAAGGGCAGATTAGTGCTTGATGGTAAACCGTAACGAAAATAACAAGAATTCGCTCAAGAACACAAAACTTTTATGTGGTTCAGTGGTTAATGTAATGCCCCGAATTCTTCGATGTGTTTAATGGCGGGAATAGTAGTCCGAGAGGGCCATACTTGTTTAATTATGCCATTAAATGAATTTATGCATGATTATGAGAATTATATTACAATAGGATGTTAAATGCATGCATGTGGGTCCACATTTGTTTACAGGGGTATTCTGGTAATTTGTATATTTGTATATTTGTTTGCATGTTAATGATATATTGTGAGGCCACATTATAATGTGGATTGGTTCGAGTTATTCGGCATGAGACGATCTTTAAATATAAATTATTGGTTTGGTCATAACAGGCTTGAGCTCAGGGCTCGGGGTGAGTCTTGGTGTGTTTTGGTGAATAGAGCGTTACTGGGAGTTAGAGGGTAACGGGACATGAATATTTGGTATTTGGGAATATTGAGATTAGCGAGAATTGGAAAGCGTTAATTATGATTAACGAGATAGGTGGAAAATACCAATTTTACCCTTGGGATGACTTTAGAAACCTTAAATGACCTAGGGGCATTTAGGTCATTTGGTTTGGATTTATATGAGGCTTTAGTTGGCTATAGAAAACAGAACAAAACAGAGCAAGGTTCTTCTCTTTCCCATGCGTCTTTTTCCCTCATTTATTCTTTGGAGTTTTTGAGCCCAAATTGAGGAATCAAGCTAGGAAATCAAGGAGCTGAATTCATAGAGTTGGTTCAACCATTGAAGGGGGTTTAATTTCAAGTTTGAGGTGAGTTTCAGCCATTAGTTTTCTGGTTTTACTCTGTTTTGGTTTAAGATTTCAGTTTGTGATTTCTTGGTGGATAGTTGGAATTAATGGAAGTTTGGTTGGTGTTTAACTTGGGTTTTGATGAGGGTGAGTTGTTGATGAAGTTTAGGGGTTGAATTGGGTGTTAGGTTGATGTTTGGGATTGGTTTGAAAAGTTGGTTTCAAGGAGAACGCAGGGGAAGAAATTATGGTTCTTTGCTGTTTTGCGTAATGAGCCGCGGCCTATGTGGGTTGGCAGGGAAGGGCCACCTCTGTCTGAGGGGCGAGCTGCGGTGCAGCTAGGGAGGGCCACGGCCCATAGGGCATTTTTGGCCAGAAATGAGTTTTTAGCATGGGGATTCAAGCCTTAGGCCTCGGGGTCGATCCTACTACCCAGTTTAGTAGTGTTCGATGTCTCGGAGGCTAGGTTTTGGTTTGGGAACCTTTGCTTATCATTTTCATTGATGAATCCTATATTTTGGTTATGACCAAGTGACCGTTAAGGAGTTAAAAGATTGATCGTTCTCAAGGGTCGTTCTTATATTAATTTTCACTCGAACCAGAGGTAAGAAAACTGCACCCTAAGTATATGTGACATGCGTGTTTGTATTGAGGCATGTTGACTGATAAATGTGGACATGGATTCTATATTGAATGCTAGAAAATATTGTTTATCTGTATATGGCACTGACTAGTCAGGGGCACTGACCTAAGAGTCAGAAATGGCATATCGTCATGAACGTCGAGCCAAATAAAGATTAGATCTAATCGATATCAGCATTGAATGGCTCTATGGAATTAATGCTGGACCGACCCTAAGGTCGATGAACTTATAAGCGCTTGGCTAGTCTAAGGCTAGTACTCAGAGCCAGGGCATAAGGCCCCGGTGACTGTTGTCACATGGCTAGGGAACGATGTTCTAGGGTTATGACTTTATGGTCATGAGGAAGGTTATGTTGGTGACTATTCACCATACACCTATCTTGGTCAAACTTATGAAAGGATCACTTATCAGTTAAGCCCTGGTGACCCTATCGTCACATGGCTAGAGGGAGCTGTACCCACTTTTGTGACTTTTGCTAATGTCACCTATCTGTTTTGGATTGATAATCCTGAATGATTATTATGATCATTGTTGATATCATACCATGCTTTTATGTGTTTCTTGCTGGGCCTTGGCTCATGGGTGCTATGTGGTGCAGGTAAAGGGAAAGAAAAGCTCACCCAACCTTGAGTGGAGAGCTTAGGTGGTGATGTGTACATATGCGGTCGCTTGACCACCACGGCCAAGGAGTTCTCAGAGGGACTAGGGGTTTACCCTATTTTTGCCGCTTAGGTCTGCGGGTTTGTAATTTTGAAACTGTAATGACCATTTTGAGTTGTAAATAACTTGTAAATCTTTTATGGGTCCATGAACAGTTTTATGCATTAAATAAAACATATCCTTTCCTTTTTACTGATTTTTCACTTTATCCTGATAATAACACTCAGATCACGTTTTTAACCAAAGGACTCAGGTAGCAGGTCAAATTTCCGGTTCACCGTTCACCGTAACTGTTATGGGGTAACCAGGGCGTTACAACTTGGTATTAGAGCGTGCCAAGGGTAAGGTTCCTGTAGACTGGCTGGGCATGTACACACATCACTGAAGTCAAGCTCGACTCATGGTTTGGTAACTATTTATGTGGTTATATGTATAACTGCTTAAATATGGTATATATGCTTTACCTGTATGCATGAGACACCATGTTAAACCTGTGCCCTGAAATATGATATTCTCAGCACATGTGTGCTAATTAGTACTGAGATTGCTGGATATTACTCATTAGTGTGGTTGTTTATGAGCTATTATGTGATACATGCTGAGTGCTGAATGCTATAAACATGTATCTGCTTATATACTTGCATGACTGTGGAATATGATAATTGTCTGCTTGTTCTTGGACCATTAGGCGGCAAGCGATTTGGTTATTACTACCTGACTGGCCGTATTGATCATTGTTTCAGTAAGGTATCAGTGACAGAATGAACCCAGGGCAGACAGACATGTCAGCTGGCCAGAGTGATCGAGGCCTGAATAATAATAGCCAGGGTCAAGAGAATGACCTGTCCCAGATTCCACAGCCAGCTCCTGCAAACTGGCAGCAGTTGTTTAATGATTTGCAAGCAACAATGTTAAAACAGGGAGAGGAGCTTCGTCTCCTGAGACAGCAGCAAGTGCCTGTAGTGGCCAGTGTTTCAGAGGCACCTTCCGTGTCGGTGCCAGTAGCTGGGCAGCTGCCTGAGGTTGGAAACAAATGGGAACCTCTTTATGAAAGGTTCAGGAAGCAACAACCTCCTGTATTTGAGGGCAGTGCAGATCCTGCCAAGGCAGAACAATGGATGAGTATGATTACCACTATCCTTGACTTTATGAGGGTAGCTGGTAATGAGAGGGTGGCCTGTGCTACCTATATGTTTCGGGAGGATGCCCGGATTTGGTGGGAAGTGATTATCCAGACCAAGAATGTTAATGCCCTGAGTTGGGAGGAGTTTCAGACCTTGTTCAATGAAAAGTACTATAATGATGCTATCAGGGCAGCTAAAGCTGAGGAATTCATTAGGCTACTTCAGGGAAGTTTATCAGTCACTGAGAATGCCTTAAAGTTTGACCGTTTGGCAAAGTTTTCCAAGGAATTGGTGCCCACTGATGGGACCAGGAGAGAGATTCCTTCAGGGGCTACAGCCCAAATTAGCCCATGATGTACGTATCACCACTATGGTAGGGGTTACTACCTATGCACAGGTGGTTGAGAAGGCACTCACAGCTGAGAGTGCAGAGATCAAGATCTGGCGTGACAATGCAGCCAGAAAGGATTTTAGGAGGACAGTTCCTCCATTTGTGGGTTCTGGTAGGAGTGTTGGCCCCAGTGATTAGAAGATGAAGGTTCCTGACTTCTTCCCAGTTCCAGGTCCTGATAGGCGGTCCCATGGTATTTCTATGAGTCGTCCAGGTGGTGGTGAATCTTGGAGGTCTTATCCTGAGTGCCCTAGATACAAGAGGCATCACTTGGGAGAGTGTATGGCAAGGGCCTGCTTCTCATGTGGAGCAGTGGGTCATCTTAAAAAGGATTGCCCTAAGGCAAGAAGAGAAGAACCCAGGAAGGCAGACAGCACGACCCCAGCTCGAGTGTTTGCATTGACTCAAGCAGAAGCTGAGGCTTCTCCCTCAGTTGTTACAGGTCAGCTTCTTAGTGCTGGAACCGCTTATAATGTATTGATTGATTCTAGTGCTACACATTCTTTTGTTGCTAGTAGTGTTATTGATAGATTGTGTAGACCTTGTGATTTCTATGCTGTGGGGTTTGGTACTTTGCTACCCACTGGGGAGTTAGTGGTATCCAGGAGATGGGTCAGATCTTTGCCAGTGACAGTAGAGGGCAGAGAGTTGTTGGTGGATCTGATAGAGTTGGTTATGACTGACTTCGATATGATACTGAGTATGGATTGGTTGGCAAAGTATAGGGCAACCATTGATTGCAGAAGGAAGATGGTCACCTTCGAGCCTAAAGGTGAGGATCCTTTTGTGTTTGTTGGTGCTATGCATGGACCTCGCATACCATTGATTTCTATATTGAGGGCTAGGGATTTATTGCAAGGAGGTTGCATTAGATTCTTAGCCAGTGTGGTTGATACCACTCAAGTCGTGCCAGTGAGACCAGAGGAGACTAGACTTGTATGTGAGTTCCTGGATGTGTTTCCAGAAGATTTGCCAGGGTTGCCACCACACAGAGAAATTGAGTTCGTTATAGAACTGACACCAGGGACGGAGCCAGTGTCTAGAGCGCCTTACAGAATGGCTCCAGCTGAGTTGAAATAATTAAAAGTGCAGTTGCAAGAGCTGTTAGATTTGGGTTTTATTAGACCTAGTTTCTCACCTTGGGGTGCGCTAGTTCTATTTGTGAAGAAGAAGGATGGTTCTCTGAGGATGTGTATTGATTACAGGGAACTGAATAAAGCTGTCAGTTAAGAACCGGTATCCTTTTCCAAGGATAGATGATCTATTTGATCAGTTGCAAGGTAAGAAGGTATTCTCAAAGATTGACCTTTGTTCTGGTTATCATCAGTTGAGGGTTAAGGAGGGAGATATACCGAAGACTTCTTTTCATACCAGGTATGGGCATTATGAGTTCTTAGTTATGTCATTTGGATTGACTAATGCCCCTGATGCTTTTATGGATATGATGAACAGAGTGTTCAAGGATTATTTAGACCAGTTTGTGATCGTCTTCATCGATGATATTCTGGTATATTCTCAATCTGAGTCAGAGCATGAGAAGCATCTAAGGTTGGTTCTACAGAGGTTGAGGGAACACCGACTGTTTGTTAAATTCAAGAAGTGTGAGTTCTGGTTGTCTCAGGTATCCTTTCTTGGGCACATTGTCAGTAAGGAGGGGATTAAGGTAGATCCATCAAAGATTGAAGCGGTCAGAGATTGGCCAAGGCCAAAGAATGCTTCTGAGGTTAGAAATTCCCTTGGATTGGCAGGTTATTACAGGCGTTTCGTGGAAGGGTTCTCAAAGATTGCTACTTCGTTGACTGAGTTGACACGCAAGAGCCAGAAATTTGTGTTGTTATATAAATGTGAGAACAACTTCCAGGAACTGAATCAGAGATTGATTACAGCTCCGATTCTGAGTCTTCCAACATATCAGGAGAAGTTTATGATTTACTACGATGCTTCTCGTCAGGGTTTGGGTTGTGTTCTAATGCAGTCAGAGAGGGTAATTTCTTATGCTTCTCGTCAGTTGAAGGAGTATGAAAAGAGATATCCCACTCATGATTTAGAGTCGGCGGCTGTGGTTTTTGCTTTAAAGATATGGAGGCATTATCTCTACGAAGAGAAGTGTGAGATTTATACAGACCACAAGAGCCTGAAATACTTCTTCACCCAGAAAGATCTTAATATGAGGCAAAGGCGTTGGCTGGAGTTAGTAAAAGATTATGATTGTGAGATCCTATATCATCCAGGAAAAGTCAACGTAGTAGCTGGTGCTTTAAGCCGGAAGGGTCCGGGACAGATTCATGGTATGAGGCTGATAGCCAGAGAGTTAGCAGATGATATGACCAGAGCCGGTATAGAGTTGCTGGTGGGCCAATTGGCCAATATTACGCTACAGTCTACACTGTTAGAGATGATCAAGGAAGGTCAGCTGAGTGATCCACAGCTGGTCAGGATCAGAGAGGATGTTCTGGCTGGAGCATCCAGAGATTATACAGTGTCTGAGTTAGGTTTGTTGAGGTACAAGGGGCAGATATGTGTTCTGTTAGACACTGTTTTGAGGCGAGAGATTTTGGATGAATCTCATACTACACCTTACTCTTTGCATCCGGGCACCACGAAGATGTATCAGCATGTGAGATTGTTGTATTGGTGGCCAGGGATGAAGAGAGATGTAGTAGAGTATGTGGCTAAATTCTTGACTTGTCAACAGGTCAAGGGTGAGCATCAGAGGCCGACATGATTATTGCAGCCTCTGGATATCCCAGAGTGGAAGTGGGAAGACATCACAATGGATTTTGTGGTGGGCTTACCCAGGACTGTTGGTCAGCATGATTCTATTTGGGTGATAGTGGATCGCTACACCAAGTCAGCTCACTTTCTGCCAGTGAGGACTACCTATACAGTTGACCACTATGCAGATCTCTATGTGAGAGAGATCGTGCGCCTCCATGGAGCTCCTAGGTCGATCGTGTCAAATCGAGACCCTACTTTTACTTCCAAGTTCTGGAAGAGTTTGCAAAAAGCCATGGGGACGCAGTTGAAGTTCAGTACTGCTTATCATCCTCAGACAGATGGGCAATCTGAGAGAACGATCCAGATATTGGAAGACATGCTGCGGGCATGTGTGCTGGACTTCGGTGGATCTTGGAGTAAGTATCTGCCTTTGATAGAGTTCTCCTACAATAACAGTTATCAGTCTACCATTGGAGTTGCACCTTATGAGATGTTGTATGGTAGGAAGTGCAGATCTCCCATTCATTAGGATGAGACAGGTGAAAGGAGATACTTAGGTCCTGAGGCAATTCAAAGGACCAGTGAGGCCTTAGAGAAGATTAGAGCTCGGATGCTCGCTTCTCAGAGTAAACAGAAGAGCTATGCAGATCCCAAGCGCAGGAACATGGAGTTCCAGGTAGGAGACTATGTTTTCCTCAGAGTCTCGCCATGGAAAGGGGTGAGAAGGTTTGGGAAGAAAGGCAAGCTGAGTCCTAGGTTTGTAGGTCCATTTGAGATCCTGGAGAGGATTGGTCAGGTGGCTTACAGGCTAACTTTACCTCCGGCGTTGTCAGCCGTGCATAATGTATTCCGTGTTTCAGCTCTTTGGAGGTATGTATTTGATGTGAGCCATATTTTGAGTTATTAAGATCTGGAGCTTGAGCCAAATCTCTCCTTTGAGGAGCAGCCAATTCAGATACTTGACAGAAAGGAAAAGGTCCTCAGGAATAAGACGATACCTTTGGTTAAGGTATTGTGGAGGAACAACAAGGTTGAGGAGGCAACCTGGGAGCTGGAGTCAGATATGCAGAGTCAGTATCCCGATCTGTTCAGGTAAATTTCAAGGGCGAAATTTCTGTAAGGAGGGGATAGTTGTAATGCCCTGAATTCCCCGATGTGTTTAATGGCGGGAATAGTAGGCCGGGAGGGCCATACTTGTTTAATTATGCCATTAAATGAATTTATGCATGATTATGAGAATTATATTATAATAGGATGTTAAATGCATGCATGTGGGTCCACATTTGTTTACAGGGGTATTCTGGTAATTTGGCCCGTTGAGGGCATAATTGTATATTTATTTGCATGTCAATGATATATTGTGAGGCCACATTATAATGTGGATTGGTTCGAGTTATTCGGCATGAGACGATCTTTAAATATAAATGATTGGTTTGGTCATAACAGGCTTAAGCTCGGGGCTCGGGGTGAGTCTCGGGATGTTTTGGTGAATAGAGCGTTACCGGGAGTTAGAGGGTAACGGGACATGAATATTTGGTATTTAAGAATATTGAGATTAGCAGGAATTGTAAAGCGTTAATTATGATTAACGAGATAGGTGGAAAATACCAATTTTACCCTTGGGATGACTTTAGAAACCTTAAATGACCTAGGGGCATTTAAGTCATTTGGTTTGGATTTATATGAGGCTTTAGTTGGCTGTAGAAAACAGAACAAAACAGAGCAAGGTTCTTCTCTTTCCCGTGCATCTTTTTCCCTCATTTCTTCTTTGGAGATTTTGAGCCCAAATTGAGGAATCAAGCTAGGAAATCAAGGAGCTGAATTCATAGAGTTGGTTCATCCATTGAAGGGGGTTTAATTTCAAGTTTGAGGTGAGTTTCAGCCATTAGTTTTCTAGTTTTACTCTGTTTTGGTTTAAGATTTCAGTTTGTGATTTCTTGGTGGATAGTTGGAATTAATGGAAGTTTTGGTGGTGTTTAACTTGGGTTTTGATGAGGGTGAGTTGTAGATGAAGTTTAGGGGTTGAATTGGGTGTTAGGTTGATGTTTGGGACTGGTTTGAAGAGTTGGTTTCAAGGAGAACGCAGGGGAAGAAATTCTGGTTCTTTGTTGTTTTGCGTAATGAGCCGCGACATGGTTTTGGTGAGCCGCGGCCTATGTTGGTTGGCAGGGAAGGGCCGCCTCTGTCTGAGGGGCGAGCCGCAACGTAGCTAGGGAGGGTTGCGGCCCATAGGGCATTTTTGCCCAGAAATGAGTTTGTAGCTTAGGGATTCAAGCCTTAGGCCTCGGGGTCGATCCTACTACCTGGTTTAGTAGTGTTCGATGTCTCGGAGGCTAGGCTTTGGTTTGGGGACCTTTGCTTATCATTTTCATTGATGAATCCTATATTTTGGTTGTGACCAGGTGACCGTTAAGGAGTTAAAAGATTGATCGTTCTCAAGGGTTGTTCTTATATTAATTTTCACTCGAATCAGAGGTAAGAAAATTGCACCCTAAGTATATGTGACATGCGTGTTTGTGTTGAGGCATGTTGATTGATAAATGTGGACATGGATTCTATATTGAATGCTCGCAAATATTGTTTATCTGTACATGACACTGACTAGTCAGGGGCACTGACCTAAGAGTCAGAAATGGCATAGCGTCATGAGCGTCGAGTAAAATAAAGATTAGATCTAATCGATATCAACATTGAATGGCTCTATGGCATTAATGCTGGACCGACCCTAAGGTCGATGAACTTATAAGCGCTTGGCTAGTCTAAGGCTAGTACTCAGAGCCAGGGCATAAGGCCCCGGTGACTGTTGTCACATGGCTAGGGAACGATGTTCCAGGGTTATGACTCTATGGTCATGAGGAAGGTTATGTTGGTGACTATTCACCATACACCTATCCTGGTCAAACTTATGAAAGGATCACTTATCAGTTAAGCCCTGGTGACCCTATCGTCACATGGCTAGAGGAAGCTGTACCCACTTTTGTGACTTTTGCTAATGTCACCTATCTTTTTTGGATTGATAGTCCTGGATGATTATTATGATCATTGTTGATACTATACCATGCTTTATTGTGTTTCTTGCTGGGCCTTGGCTCATGGGTGCTATGTGGTGCAGGTAAAGGGAAAGAAAATCTCACCCAACCTTGAGTGGAGAGCTTAGGTGGTGATGTGTACATATGCGGTAGCTTGACCACCACAGCCAAGGAGTTCTCAGAGGGACTAGGGGGTTTACCCTATTTTTTCCGCTTAGGTCGGCGGGTTTGTAATTTTGAAACTGTAATGACCATTTTGAGTTGTAAATAACTTGTAAATCTTTTATGGGCCCATGAACAGTTTTATGCATTAAATAAAACATATCATTTCCTTTTTACTGATTTTTCACCTTAACCTGATAATAACACTTAGATCACGTTTTTAACCAAAGGACTCGGGTAGCGGGTCAAATTTCTGGTTCACCGTTCACCGTAACTGTTCTTGGGTAACCAGGGCGTTACATTTAAGATCCACCTAGTCCACGAGTCAATATTATTGTTGTTTCTCTCTATTTTGGCAGAGTTTCGATATTATAGAATAATGGTCCCCTTCCCTGTTCCACATTCCCAGTATTTATAGGGGAATTTCGTGAACAGGTTTGGGTAACCGCGTGAGTCAATCACGTAATTATATAATATCTATATTTAGCACAAATCATTCCCATTTATGTTGGGATATGATTTGATAACAAATTGAATATGTTCATGCTATCTCAGATTATAAATATGACAGCCTGGTCATGAATAAGCGTATAAACAAATCCCGAATCTTTGGGGATCCTTTAATATGCGTTTTTATTTCATTCACCACGAGCTGCATATCTCTCACGAGCTTGTGCTCTAAGAGCTATCTGACCCCGAGCTAGCGCTTTGACAACTATCTTATTCTTAGTTCGTGGTGAAGTCACGACGCCTAACACTAGGTATAACCATTATGAATCTCGAGTTGTCCACATGGATAACAATCAGATATCCTACTTGGTCATTTTTCCACGTATTTATCCGCCAGCTGTACCCGAGCTGAGTGAATGAACTCGTGCTAAAATTAGGGTACAACAATAGTAATCGATTCTAGGTGTAGGGATCATGGGTAGGTTTCCTATCATAAGGTCACCTATCTCAGGTACATTGGCCATAACCTACAACTTATAGAACTAAGGTAAATAAAAGAAAAAAAAACAGATATGAGAAGACAGTACTTAAAGTGAGTGTCAATCTATCTTGCAGAATGTACATGTGGGTTTGTCTATAGAATCGGCTCAACTCGAGCTCTAATACCATTTGTAACGACCCTCAAAACATACACGACCAAAAACATGCAGAAATTGAAAGTTTTAATTTAAATCATTGTACCGAAAATCAATATAAAAAAACTTTTAAAAATGCCGTGTGTGCACACTTTTAGTTTAGAAAATGGAATTACAACTACTTTTCTATAGAGTTATAGCAAAACAAATGTCATAAAAGAAATAACAAGCTCCTAGCCTTTTCATTTCAAAACGGTGTTCCATCAAAAACCTTCCCAGGTCAGGCCACATGTACATATCTGCAAGCATACTCTGGCGCTCACTGCTCGACTTTCCTTTTGCACTTACCTGCAACATGAAACAACTAGGTAAGCTAAAACTCTTAGTAAGAATAGCCTTCCACACAAGTATACTAACACCCAGTAACGGGTCGACCTAAGGTCGATATTTCTACCAGTCGTTATGGTATTAGATAAGTTCAATCGCTATCATAAAATTCTCAATAATAACATTAATAGAAAATCAAGCACTTTGGTTGCACCCAACAACCAATTTTCATACATATCATAACATCCTGATCTCAAAAAATTCCAGACATTCCAGATATATAATCATATTCAAAATAAATACTCTGATTGTTTCCAACAACCAAGTTCACACATATCACAATAACCCGCACTCAGAAAATTCTCAGATATTCAATATATATATATAACACATATCATAACTAATCAATAGATTAACAACAAGGGATTAGGGCCTCAACCCAATTCCAGCATTAATGTCCTGGCTCCAACCCAGACAGTATTTTTACCATGTCCTGGCTCCAACCCGGACTATATTTTTAACATGTCCTAGCTCTGCCCCAGACTTTAGCTGGCCGTGTCCTAGCTCTAACCTGGACTATGTTACGCTAAGGTTCTGGCTCCAACCCGAGCCTGCTTACCATTTAGCTGCAGAATGCAAAAGCATTGCAAGAGTAAGAATTAAGCATACCTTGGTCTTAATGACCCAAAAAAACTAATGTAATCTACTACTACAAGCACACACTAGTATATTCATGTTGTGGCCAAGAAAGAGAAAGGCTAACTTACTTGGAGTCCTTAGTTCCCAGCTGGATCTTAACACCGCTATTCGTTTTCCCTTTCGTGGTTACTGTAATTAATACAATGTATTCAGACTAAACTATGGGTTATTCTTATAGATAATATCCCAAGATAGCTACATGAAATAAATTCTTAGAGACTCTATACTATAGCCTCTTATACACTAGGCCGGATTTCATTTCAGCCTTTGCGTATTATGAGAAAATCAGCCTCACCGCAACACGCTCTCCGTGCTGTGCATTTTACATCGAATGTATTTAGAAAAATACAAACTTTTCGCTCTCTTACGAAAGTTTACCATTTTCTATCATTTACCAAAATACCACTTTTTGACTCTTTAGAAATAATATCTGCCAACGTTACCACTTTCTCTTAAATGTTCTACAAAACCCAAACTCCTATTTTTGCCATTTATCCATAACCTAGGATCTCCTTTTATGTTATTTTTGAAAAGAAGGACAATTGGACCCTTAACTTATAAAATGGTAAAACTTAACTTTTAAACTAACTCAAGCTAATTTGAGATTGGTTAAATCTCCAAATCCTTAGTTATCTTTGCAAAGAATTATTTCTTTTCATTTCCATAACGTTACTCTCACTATTTAAATTTGAAGTGGTACAGTCTTATCTTTAAACTTTTTTTCCCTAAGTTGAATTTTTGGAAAAAAAAACCCTTACACTATTTTTCACGTATTCTGTGTCATAAGGACGGTAACTAGGTGAAAGCCTCGCATCAAAACTTGTTTTAGGTTAAGAGAACGAACCTCCTAAAAATCACTTTTTGTTGAGGTTCGAAATTGCTACTTTTCAGTTTTTAGGGCAAACGTAGAAAAATTATTTCTCTTAAACCGTGACACAGTTTTCTCTAAACTTTTACAGGGTTCCTTATAAACATCTCAACTGATTCCCTTTAATATTTCATATTTTTTTGAATGAGCAAACCAATTCAAATATTTAAAGCAATCTGGGCAGTACCTGCTGGCCATAATTTTTTTCTAGATTTTATTGTAACTTTGAAAAATTATTTCTCTTACATCGTCGCCTAGTTCTTACTGAAATTTTATAAGAATATTTATACATGTCTAAATTAGTTTTCTTAAAAATTTCATAATTTTTGGAATAATGAAACTCATTGAAATGTTTAAAGAAATCTGGGCAGTGCTTGCTGCCCAGAAGTTTTGTTTCCAGATTTTAGGGAAAACTTTGAAAAATCATCTCTTATACCTAACAATTTTTCTCTAAAATTTTGTAGTAACCCTTATACATGTTTAAAATAACACCATACCAAATTTCATAGTTTTTAGATTAGGAAAATCCGTTCAAAAGTCAAAACAATCTGGGCAGTGCATGCTGCCCATAAATTTTTTCCAGATTTACATTAAAATGCCAAAAAGTGCATAACTTGGTTTTAAAAATGCATTTTTACGATTTTCCAAAGCCTATCATCAAGTACTCACAAGGAACTATGAAAATACACAATAATTTTTACAAACAGCGCTCATAGAGTGTGATCTAACCCATTGGAAGCCAGACCACGAAATTTTGGCAGCATGCCTTTTTACACAACCAAACAACAATAAGCATTTCTAGCATAACCCTAGCCACATGCATGCATGAAAATAATCAACTCACACAATCTCAACCTTAAGCATAAAATAAACTCCAAAACCATTAAAATAACCTATACAACTAGATCTACCAACATAAATCACAAAACTCAAGAACAACTATAAATTTCTACCTTTTGATAGTTCTAACTTGGAGATGTGTTTCCTTAGCTTCTCAAACTCCCCTTGTAATCTACACTCTCAAATCGTGCCCCAAAGTTCCATAGGCCAATTTTTAAGAGAGAGTTAGGGTAGAAAGATTTAGATGAGGGACAAAACATGCAAACGACCAAGATCTCTTACCTTACTTTTACTTGATCACCAAAGTACTAAATTCTTGAGTTCCTACTCGTATAAGCTTCTCTTGAACACTAGAACACAAGATCAATGTCATGCATGACTATTAGATCACATGCATGCATAATAAGTCCTTAGGGTTTCGGGTTTGAAGAGGAAAATAGGAGAAAATATGAAGTAGGTTTCGAAACTTACTCTACACAAGTATTCTCTTTAACTTTTCCCTTCTTCAATAGGGAAATGAGTGTGCTTAGCTCATGGAGAGAAAAAATTGCAGCAATGGAGGATAGAGAGGGGAGAGTGTTTCAGTTTTGGAGAGAGAGGGAGATCTAGAGAGAGAGTGTTTCTTGAGAGAAAAGAAATTTTGTGAGAGAAAAGATTGGGTTTTGGCTTGTGGAAGAAGGTAAGAGGCTTTTTCCCATTCTTTAGCTTGTGGGGTAAGTTGCCTAGCTTATGACAGCCCTAGGGTCTGCCCCTAGCCTTGTTGCTCACATCTCTCTCTCTCTCATCCCTTGGAAATTACTTTTATGCCCTTGCTTATTTTACCTCACATATAAGGAATCCAGTGGCCTTTTGAGAATTTTGTGCTCTAAATTTCCCTTAATTTTGAACTTATAGATTTTAAATATCTCCAAGTTTAATTAATTAAATTAAATGTGACCCAAAAATAAAATTTGTCACATGTCACATAATTTTGGTAATTTTATCAAATTGACCAAAATGCCCTTAGAGGCCCAAGCAAGAAATTCTCATTCTTAAGCCCGGTTGATTGGAATTCAAACCTCAATCAATTTTTTCTTAAACTTATTGGCTCGAATATAAATTCCCATTTGCCAGACATATTTAATATTTTTATGCCATAGTATTTCCTATTTTATTTAATCCGAGATTTTTCTCCCATTAGGGTTTATCCCTTGGTCTGAGACCAATTTTTCTTTGCATAAAGCTAGATCCTTTACTGGATCATTACAGCAGCTATAAAAATTCACTAATCATCACAAATTCATATAATATTATTTATCGAAATAATATTCCACATAATTCTTCACCAGCTACTAATGTTTGTTCAAAACACGGGACGTTACATAACCCTCATGTCCGGTAGCAACCAACATTAACTCATCCTAGATGAGACTTTTAAGTCGTTAATGTTGTAAACTATTCCCTTACCAACAACTTGTTCTTACACATTGAACTCTACACATGATGTATACAAGTTTTGAGTTGGATTTCCATCATTGGGAAATCTATTGGTCAAGGAGTTTTAGTCCTATCCCTCTATTTGTAGAACTTACCAAACATATCCCTTGAGGTTTGGTAAATGGTGGATCCACTAAGTTCTCACACGATTTAACATAAGAAATTGATATGATACTCTTATCAATCAATTCTCTCACGTAGTAATGTTTTAGACTTATATGTCTAGACTTTCAATTGTATATCTTATTGTAAGCTCTAATAAAAATGACTTGATTATCACAATGTATCAAGATCGTCGATACATCAACCACGATTTTTGGTATCTCCATCATGAGATCTCTTAGACACTCGGACTCTTTTCCAGTTGCTGCTAGAGTTGCAAACTCGGACTCCATGGTTGAGTGACATATACTTGTTTGTTTCTTAGATCCCCAAGAAATGACACCCCTACCAAGGGTGAACACCCAACCGGTTGTGGAGAGATTATCTTCTACACCAGATATCCAACTTGCATCGAAATATCCTTCAAGTATCTTAGGAAACTTTGAATATTGGAGGCACAAATCTTTGGTCCTTTTAAGGTATCCAAAAATCTTTCTACGACCTTGCAATGTTTGATACTTGGATTGCTAGTAAACCTACTTGGTTTACTAACTGCAAATGTAATATCTGCTCTAGTACAATGTGAGGCATACATTAAACTTTCAATCGCACTTGCATACTTTAGTTGAGCCACTGCTCTCCCTTCATTATTTTCAAGCTTTAGACTTGAATCGAAGGGTGTGTTTACCTCTTTGATTTTAGGATGATTAAATTTGTCAAGCTTCTTCTCAACATAATGAGCTTGACCTAAGGCATACCCATCAACATTTCTTCTAACTTTGATACCTAATATGGTATCAACCTCTCCAATGTCTTTCATCTTAAAGTTAGAAGATAGAAACATTTTCGTTTCTATTATGCCTTTCATTTCATTATATAATATCAACATATCATCAACATATAGGCACACTAAGATGAAATAGTCATCACAAGTCTTAGAATATAAATAGTTGTCCGCATTATTGTGTCTAAACATATCTGAAACAATGGCTTCATCAAGCTTCTCATGTGATTGTTTTTGTGCTTGTTTTAAACCATATAATGATTTAACAAGCATACACACCTTATGCTCATTCCCCCCTTCCGGTAGTTCCATGTAAACCTTCTGATCAAGATTACCATTTAGAAATGTCATTTTGACATCCATTTGATGAACATATAGTTTGTGTATTGATGATAAGACAAACAACAATCTTATTGATGTTGTCCTTACTACCAGAGCATAGGTATTTGATGTGTGTCGTTAACCGTACCAAATTTAATTATTTTATTTCTTATTACTCACTAAATTATTAGTAAAGTAGTAGTAAGTGTCGATCCCACGAGAACTATTAATTCAATTTATTATTCAAAAAAAAAAGTTAATTAAAAGGGGATTTTGAGGATTTAAGAATAAAACAAGAAATATAATAAATAAAGAAAATTCAAGGATTAAAGATAGTCAAGAGTTCATTCTCCACCACTAAACATGTTGGGTTTTATGCCCTTAAAACCATGTAGGACATGTACGCAATTTTATATTGTCAATAAAAGTAGTAGAAATCATTTAGTTTGATAATTGTGTTACTTGCTTGTTTTATTACATGATTATTGAAATAATACAAACACTTATAAAATCCCAAACATATGGATAGTTACAATTATAGTAACTAGGTCACAGTGGATTATAGTTATAATTATATGTTCAAAAGAACGAGTCCTAAGATTAAGTCAATGCATTGAATTTCCACTGATCTGGTAATCTACGATATCATCTACTTACACATTGGGGTGTGATGTCTTGTCCAAGACATTAACCAAGTAGATAAGATCAGATGTATTTGGTTACAACAGACTAGGACCGATATTGATTATTGATTGATAAATAAGTTTTGTTGTTATCGAATCTAATCAATGAATTAGGGATACTCCTAGAAATCTAGATAACAAATTTGTTATAACCTCTAACAAAGACTCAATGTCATTGTAAAATGTAGCTCTTTTATCAAAAGTAGACACAAATGCTAAACAATATGTGCTCACAACATCCATCGGAAGATCTAACTAAAGAATCAAATCTAGCGACACCATCTACTCTACACATTTTGCTTATATAACTGAGAAGCAACCTACAAAATAACATTATTATACAAATAAAAACAACATTAGTTAATGAAATTGAATGAATGATAAAATTTAATAGACAATAATACTAAATAATACCATAACAATTATAAAATTATCAATTATAATAGATAAAAGTAGAAAAAACTTATCTGGAAGTACAACTATTGCCAATAACATCGTTAAAGTCACACATTCTACTTAGATAACAAAACTACCTACAAAAAAATAAAATTGACATGAGTATTAAACTTTTAAGAAAGAAATAAAGAGAAAAAAAATAATATAAACATGTTAAATAATAATAAGAACAATAATTTAAAACTAAATATTTCTCCCTATAATTACAATAAAAAAGAAAAATTAAAACTTATTTTTTATTAGTGCTTCATATTTTAACATCTGGAATAGTCTTCAACAACTTTGAGAACTCAATAAAACAAGACTTGACATAACAAAACACAAAGTCAAATAACCAATATAAAAAGTTAACTTTGATGATAGTATAATAACATTAAATAACACAATAACACCAATAACATAATAACTAAGTTCTAGGATATTAGGTTTGATATTGTTTGATGAGAATTATATAAAGCATAAAAAAAAAAAAAGAACCAACCTTTAATTGTGAATGGTTAAAAGTAATAAAAAATGCTAGCAAAAATAAAAAAAAATAATAACAATAATAATGAATAATAAAAAATAAGTTATGTACAATTTAAAAACTACTAGGACAATTATTGAAAATTTTGTATTCACAAATAAAGAGAAATGATTATTTATTCTAATCAGTAGTCGTAACTAATAATAATAATAATAAAAACTAAACTTATAATCGGAAAAGTTTGAACGGAAAAATATACAGCATTCTTACATATAGAAAAGAAGATCTCACCATTATTCTTTTCATAATTAAAATTTAGTGCTAAATAAAAGAGTGAAAAAATTAACATTTCAATAAAATAAAAAGAGGAAAAAATTTTATTTGTAAAGTGTAATCATACTCAATTTTCAATGAATTATAAAGACAAAATTTACAAAATATGATATAACACAACATGTAGAACATAATCATTTTTGAGAGAAAATATATATTATGTTTATGGAATGCGCTTGAAATCGCAATTACAATTTATGAAAAAAAAATGAGGAAAAAGAATTGCATGCAATCTGATAAATGATAACCAAAAGTGTTATATATATATATATATATATATATTAACTAGGGGTGTTCATAAAACCGCCCACACTGCACAAACCGTTTACACCGCACCACAATTTGCGGTTTAGAATCCTTTGCGATGCGGTTGCGGTTTTTATTTTTGCCAAACCGCACGGTGCGGTGCGGTTTGCGGTTTTAAATTTTATAAATGCAGTTCAAACCACACTGCACCGCATCATTATATATATTAACTTTTTTATATTATTTTTTTCAATTTTACTACATTTAAATTTAATGCATAAATATTTATATAGTATAATATAATATACACAATATCTAGAAAAAAAATATAATGTTTCATAGGATGCTAATACATATTCTACTTCAATCTAAATATATTCCTCATTAATTAAAATAATATTTACTTTTGTATTACATTTTTTCTTTGTTATTAGTTTGTTATATATTTATTATTTTGCTTAAAGTTTGTTAGCTTGTTGTACATTTAATTATTTTGTTAAACACTCTATGGTTATGAGATTTATTATGAATCTTTATCAATTATAATATTTAATTGTTAAATTATTTGGCGATAGGTATAAGCCGCTCACACCGCACCGCACCACACCGTATTTTTGCGGTGCGGTTTATACAGTTTGAGGTCTATGCGGTGCGAGTTGTGGTTTGGAAAATTGTTCAAACCACATATGCAGTGCGGTCCAAAAAATTAGAGAAAAACTGAACCACCCGCACCACGAACACTCCTAATATTAACTATGATATTATGCAAATTTAGTGCTATACAAGTTGTGTTACTCAAAAATCGCCATGTTCTCGAAACGACCTCCTTGTCGTTGGTGCCAAACAAGGTCATAACTTGAGGCTCTCACGTCCTACTATGGGAATTTCGTCACAAAGAACCCAGGCGAGACCACAATGCAAGGTCCCTCGAAAGACCCTTATGTTTCACCAAGAAAGGTGCCTTGCCCAAGAAAGGCCACGCCTCATGAGCCAATTGGTTCACACCAAGGAAAAGAAACGCCACGCGGGTTGCTGCCTCGTGCCCAGATGGTGCCTTGTGCCCAAGAAGGCGCGTTGTACCAGCAACGGACCTCGCGCCCAGGTGATGCCTCACGCCTAGGGGGTTCCTTGCGCCAAGAGCGGACCTCACACCAAGGAATACATCTCGTGCCAGTAGGGGGCCTCGCGCCTAGGAGGGGCGCCTCTCACCTAGGCAAAAATAACCCAACTAGATGGTGCCTCGTGCCAAGAAAGGGCCATGCCTCACGAGCCAATTGGTTTACACCAAGAAAAAGAAACGCCACACGGTTCACTGCTTCGCGCCTAGGAAGGTGCCTCGTGCAAGTAGGGAACCTCCGACCTAGGACACGCCTCGTGCAAGTAGGGGACCTCCCACCTAGGTGACGCCTCGGGCCTAGGGGGCGCATTGCGCCAGGAGTGCACCTCGCACCTGAAAGGCTTCTCACTCTAGCAGGGGTCTCGCGCATAGGGGTGGGGTGGGGCTCTCGCCTAGGCAGCTGTAACCCGATCGCCCCAAGTCCCTTGCACCTTGCACCCCCAAACCAACTTTCAAGGTGCCACTAGTGAGGTGCACTACAAGCAATGGGATACTTAGCAAAAGAATAACGAGGCTTGAGGCGCATGCTTATCGTGAAAAAGTGAAAACATCCACTAGGTACGTGGTACACGTTTAGGTACAGAATGTATGTATCAAGAAAAAATAGACAAAGCACGGATATAGTGTCCACGCCAGACAAGTAGTGGCAGTACATGGTGATGCCTCCACTATCACGCTCTTGACATCCGTACCAAACAAGTAATGGTGGTACAAAATAGTACAAAGCCTGGAGCATTCTTGCAAGTCTCTGATATGACCAGAACTGACCACCACTTCTTCAACACCACTACTACCTACACCAAGATCACCTGCAGTCTGCGGATGTAAGCTTTCTTTTGTTAGGATTAATGCCCTAAAAGCATGTAAAAATATTTATTGATTTAAATAAAACTACAATTTTATTATAATTGAATGTTATAATTATTGTTTGAATTAATTTTATAATAATATCAAGAAAATTCCTTATTCATTCATGAGAATATGATCGTGTATTACAAGAGAATTAAGATCATATATAATGAATAAAATAATCAGTAACATATTAAAGTATGAAATCTTTAATGAATGGTTACTAGTGCAGTTTACTAAGCATACGGGGTGCAAGTGATCTAGATTCAGATTACTGATGTGGATAGATATCTTAGTAAAAGTGTTGTGTATAATATAGATTATATATGTCAGGATCGATGATAATTAATTATCTTTATAAACTTACCGTTTGACATAAATATTTACTTCTTATCATAATAGATGATCATTTGTAGATCACTAAAAATCCTAAGTATTCATGAACTCTTGTTTGTGTTTATTGAATCTTTTCATTCACTCATTAAGGTTTCTTAGTATAATGAGACTAATGACTTAGTTTTGGAGATTCAATATCATGAATGGCTAGGAACATGATTTACAATAATGGAATCCATACTTTCCTAACAGATTGCATATTGGTTCCATTAAGGGTTAATTCTGGAACTGAATAATTATTGAGCTCAAATATATAATTTTATTATAGCTTAATTAATCGCTAGTGAATTAATGACTGTAGCGTCCCAAATTTGCTAATAAGGTTTAGGGCCTTGATTAGCGTGTCTGGAGGGAAATAATTGATTTAATTATGTTAATATATGAATTTAATGATTATGTGATTAGAAATGCATGTTTAGGCGAATTAAATGTGCATGTGGGCCCCATTTGGCTATTAGGAGCATATTTGTAATTTGAACCCGTTGAGGGTGTAAATTTGCGCTTTGAGCGGTGTTTTCGGCATGAGAAGATCTTGTCCCGCGGTGTTAGCAGAGATTCATGAATTTGGTGTTTAGTTGTGAAACTGGTAACTACTAGTAACCTGAGAATTAGTGTTGTTTGTGAAATATTAAGTAAAAGTGGTATTTTCGCAAAAAGTGAAAGGACTACGTTGCCCTTGAGGTTTAGGAAGGAAGTGTGTTAGAAGGAGGGGTAGAATAGTCTTTTGGTGCTAGAATTAGATACCCAATGCTGAGGGAAAGGACTCTCACATTAGTCTTATAGAGCTCTTCATTTTAGCTCTTGGTTCAACTTTGAAGGAGAGAAGAAGAAATCTTAAGGGGCAGCTGGGTTTGAAGGAAATTAGAGTGGAATATAGGAAGGGATTTGCAGCCATCCACACTTAGGAATTTCAAATTTGTGAAGAAGGTAAGAATTTCATCTTTGGTTATAGGTTCTTTTTACTTGTTCTTGAGGGTTTGGGTTTGGTTGTTGAACACTGGATTTTTGGCTCGCTATTTGTTAAGTTTAAGCTTGGGAATCTGAGAATTTAAGCTTGGAGTGGGATTGGAGCAGCTTAGGGTCGATTTCCTCCTTAAGGTAAGGATTCCTTTGAATTCTTAAAAGTGTTTTTGGTGTGGTTTAAGTGTTTAAGGAATTTTAAACCATTAGGTGATTTGGAGCTAGGATGTGTGTTTGAGTTTGATTATGGTGCTTATGTGTTGTTTATGTTGTTTATTTGGAGTTTTGGGTTAAGTTGGAACTTGGATATACTTGGGGAATGGTTTGGGCAAGTTTTGGCTCAGGGAAAATGGTGGGAAAAACCCAGTTTTCTGGGTTCACGTAGGAGCGCCACACCCCTGTTCTTCTGAGCTGCGACGCTGGGATGATTCAAGACAAGGAGCCGCTGCTGGGGGTCGCGGCACTTGTAGGGCTGTGCCGTAGCGCTAGGCCATTTTTCAGGGCCTTGAATTTTGTGTTTTTAGGGCCTTGGCCCAGGGGGCTCGGGGGATGATTTCACCACCTCGTGTGGGGAAACGGGAGGTCCCGAGAGCACATGGATGGTTTTGGGGATTTATTATAAAATCGGGTAGTAACGAGAACGTTACTTGTGGTGTGTGGCTAGGCTGCCATGGGGACTCAGGAGAGTATCGTTCTCAGAGGATGTGATTGCTTGCACCCGGATTAAAGGTAAGAAAGGGATTGTACTCGTAGAGCAAGGCGTGGCCCTATTATTCGTATTGCGGGGCATGACCTTATTGATTGAATTACAGGGTGTATCCCTTGTGTTTAAGTTTGGATTATGTTTATATATCTGTTGTTATTATGTTATGTGATATATATATTTGTGAGTGGAACGACGAAGGCCGAGAACGGCAGGAAGCCGAGTACGGCAAGGGGTCGAGAACAACGTTGAGCATGTGGAGTGCAAGTCGTTAGGGTGAGACCCACCTAGGATGCATGAGCCATCCTCTCGGTGAAGACTGCAACCCAGGGCCTGGTAAAGCGCTTGGGACGGCATGGCCATTATGTGTTTAGCCTATTGGCTGTTTTGTTATATAATATTGATGTTTATGCATATGTTACTTGTTTGTGTTGAGTTTTCTAGTTGGGCTTCGGCCCACGGATGCTCTATGGTGCAGGTAAGGGCAAGGGAAGGTCGACCAGCCATGAGTACGGAGACCGTGGAGCGATGGTTACATGTTCGGCCTACCTAGCTACCACGGCTAGGGGTATTTTTTTTGGGAAAATGAAATGTATAGACTTGAATTTGTCGCTTAGTCGAACCTAAATGTATTTTGAGTTGTAAATATTTTCTAAACAGTATTTTGGGATCCCAAATGTATAATGCTTTACGATTTTAATGAATGGCCACATTTTCCTATTTAACGCCTTTAAACGACTTTCAACACAGTGTAGCTACACTTTTAACCCAAAATCTCGATTAGCGAGTGATTAACATGTTTAAAACTCACTTAGTAATGGCTCTAAGGAAGAAGGGCATTACAATGACACTTAAGGATCAACAGGTAATAAGAAAGGTAAAATGATATTCTTCACCAACTCTAATTAACAAACCAATAAATGGAGGACAAAACTACATTTATTGATTATATCAACGGACTACAAGAGAAAACTCTGTAAATATAATTCTATAAATACTTAGAGTGCAATTCAATATTTATAGTGGAGTAATCATGGAATTAATAAATAAGATTATTAGATTAAAGAGTTTAATTAATAATCTGGTTTATTGGAGCTTCGTATTATAGGTCCATGGTCCCCATATCATCTTTGTCCTGCACTGTCAAGGGTAAGGATGTTAAAAGAAAGATTTGTAGAGAGAAGGGCTTAATTACAAAGGAATTAATTTTCTAGGATAAGGAAATAATTATGTGATAATTATGGGAAATTTATTAATTATGAATTAATTAATTAATTAACTATGTAGTTTTATGTTAAAAAACTATAGGTTAAAATAAATATTAATCACGTTTGGATTAATATAAAAAGAGATATTAATAATTATCTTATTTAGAATACGATATTTATTTAAAATTGATATTTTAAGATGAAGTTAATTTTGAATTAGCTAATATTTAGTTTGGGATAAATATTGTTGACCCTCAATTTGGTCAACGACATGGAGTCAGATAAACGATATAAAATGAGATGAAAACAAGAAGAAATTCAAATGGAAAAGTAAACGACACAAACGATTTATAGTGGTTCGGCCTCAATTGGATGGTAATGACCTACGTCCACTTAGTGTTCTTATTGATGTAGAGTCCCAATACTGTGATCAATGAACTAGGGTTCACGAGTTTCACAAGCTTTGGGAGAACTACCACTTCAGTGAATAATCGCACTACAATTTTCTCTCTGGATTCAAAACTCTCCCCCCAAAAAGTCCCTTCCCTAGAGCCCTTTTATTCTTATTTATAGGCTCTAGGAAGTTACACGGGCCAATGGGTCTTAATTACGATTAAGACTTGCGTATCTAGGTTATAAAAGAAATTACAATTAATGCATAATTATAGATTTGCATGAATAAAGGAAGTAAATGAAAGTATGCGACCAGGATGGTCGCACATAAGTATGATGCTTGATAAACCCATAAGTTTCTGGTAGATGGTCGAGCAGGATATTATTCACTTAAAGCCACCACGTGCCTGCCATGTGTAGGCCAATCTTGCCACGTTATCAGGAGCCATTTTTGGGTAAACATTTGCCCCCAAGTTTATTTTACTGCGACCAGTATAAAGTAAACTTAGACAACCGACCTTTCGTATGCCCTATCAAATCTGTCAGAGCTGTCCATGCCTTCTCGAAAAAAGGCAACCAATCATGTCTTTGTAGTTTCCCAAAAAGGTGTTTGATGGCTATCACACTTTCCCATGCCTCAAAAAATAACCTCTCATCATTATCTTGGTAACTACACTTCGACCAATATAAATAACCCTCAAAATTACTTTTTACTTTCTCCTCAAGAACACTGAAGAACAGAGCGTAAAAAACCCAGAAACTCAGACGATCTTGATGACCCATGGAATTTCTGCCCAGCCACTCGACTTAGCGTCTTAGAAATTTGCTGTATCTTTATCCAAGTAAGTTCCTCGAACTTTTCCATTGTTGACATACCATATCTGTTTCGGACGTTGAGTTCTTGCATGTTCTTGGAAAAAAAAAACCGTTTCGGAGTAAACGGGTATGTAGGTATGAGCACATTTAGATAAGGAAAAAACACTTCGGGAGGCTCAGGAGTTGGTTTGGAAGTTAGGATTATCGATTTAGGGCATAAAATCGAAGTAAAAATTCGATTTTTTAGCATGCAGAAAAACTGGGTTTTTCCCGCCCTTTCAGAGTCACAAAGTTAAACCTGAAAAACTTTTCACTTCTACTTTTTAATCCATTTTCCAAATTGTTCGCATAGAATGTAGTGTTTTTGTTAGAATGTTGCTGGTCATATAAAAGCTTAACTTTTATACACGAGCAATGTTATTCCAACTTTTACACTTTTTGGTCTCTTGGTCGTAGATTCTCATCTCCCCTTCTCTGTTTGCATATTTTCATGCACGACCCATGGGGAGGTGAGAGGCCGATTGACGATGAATTGCTCGTGCAGTTACTCGAGGATCAGGAATAGCCTTCGCTGCTAATCCCGGAAATTCCCTTTTCTCATAACCCTTCAAATAGACCTTCGACCAGTCCAACAAACATGGGTCGAGTAAAATCCACTGCTCAAAAGAAAAAGAAAACAACCTCTCCTCCTTCCAAACAGCCTGCTCCTCGGGCTGAAAATCCTTCGACCAGCCCACAAGCTGAAAACACTCCTCAGCCAAGAATTCAAACAAAGGCCCAATCTCGGGACGTCCTTCGACCAAAAGTCGAATGGTACGTGGTACCTCCTAGCAACATCACAGCTAGGATGGTAGGGAATTATCTCAAGAAGTATGGACTTCCTGGGATAACCCTAATCAAGCCTACCATCGACTAGCGGGAAAACCTACCTGGGGGCGCCTTCAATGACTGGTCAAGATATCACATCAAGGCAGGGGCAACCTTGCCTCTTCATCCATTTTTCCAGGGGGTGGCCAACTATTTCGAGGTTGCTCCCTTCCAAATTACCCCAAACAAATATAGAGTGCTCTTTGCTCTCTATATTATGTACAACCATAAGAAGTGGTCTGTTTCTACGCCACACGAGATCAATTATTTATTTGATCTCAAGTCCAACCCCAATCACAACAACACAGGGTTCTTCCACTTTTACCACCAGGAATCTGCTCGCACTTTCGTGAGTGAGATCACCTACAAGTCCAACGTGGGGTAGTACTTCCAGGAGTACTTTTTAACACCAGACCTTGTCGCCAACAATTTGGCCTTCACCGAAGGAGGTAAATTATTTTATTCACTGGTTGCTTAATTTCCTTTAGCTTTTCCGCACGTTCCTTAGAACTTTGGTATTCTTCAGGTCCGTGGCGCCGACCAGCTCCCACTCAAGAAATGGAGATACGAGCAGCTTCCCTGGCCAGCATGACCAACATAGAAAAAAGCGTCAAAGAGCTGGTCACGAAGAATAATCTAAGGCTGGTTGGCCTTTGGCCCCTCACCAGGATGTGAGGGAATCAGTTGTGGGGAGTGCTACCGGCGGAGAAGTTCTTGAGCAGCACCACGATGTGTCACAACCTCTGATGAGGAAGACAATGGGAGTGACTATCAAGGAACCCTCCAGCACCCCGCGAGCAGTCGTTGCCCCTACTCCTTCTGGAAAGGGCAAAAAGAAGGTTTCTGAGCATCTCGAGCCTATTCTTGAGTCTTCATATGAGAACGGTACTAACTTCTCACTCTTAGACAGCTTGCCCATTCCCTATCATTTATTTAACAGAGACGACAACTTTAAATACACACCTAATTTAAATTAAGACTTCTTCAAGCTAGAGAGTGAGTGTAGCACTAGTACAGTAAATAATGTAGCGACCAGTAGTTGTAGCTCGGGTATTTTACTTATAATTTATTTGCTCTTATTTCCTTGACTTAGTAAGCACTTCTAATTATATTGCCTGACTGTTCGTGTAACGCCCTACTACCTTAGAGCCGTTACTATGTGAGTTTAAAAAGGTACAATCACTCGCTAATCGAGGCTTTCAAAGCAAAAGTGTAATTAAGACATAAACAGAGTAGAAATTTTAGAAATAACCCTATTTCATTGAACATCATAAAATTTTAACACCTGGGATCCCAAAATACAGTTTAGAAATATTTACAATGTATAAATACAACTAAGTCGGCTAAACGACAAAATCTAAGTTTTATAACAACCATCTCCCAAAATCCACTGGTTGTGGCAGCCAGGCTGGCCAAACATGTACACGCCGCCTCATGCTTGCTACACTCATGGTTGGTTGGCCTTCTCCTTGCCCTTACCTGCACCACAAAGCATCCGTGAGCCGAAGCCCAGCAAGAAAACCCACAAACAGATAACATATGCAAAACAAACACCAGACATATAATCAAACCATCAATAGGCTAAACACATACAACCAAGTCGTCCCAGGCGCTTTACCAGGCCCTGGGATCGTGGTCTACATCGTGAGGATATCCCAGGTATCCTTTAGGGTCCCACCCTGGCAGTTCGCACTCCACATGCTCAACACAGCTCCCGGCCCCTTGCCGTTCTCGGCCTTGCACTCAACGTGCCCAATGCCGTTCCCGACCCTTTGCCGTTCATTTACATAATAGCATTCACAGCATAATAAACAAATACTGAACACTAACAAATTCAATCAAAGGGCTACGCCCTATAATTCAGACATATTGGGCTCAGCCCTGCATACAAGCTCTATGGGAACAAGGGTTCACTTACCTGAGTCCCGAGCTTCCCGAGCACCGCTATCCCGAGCACAGTCCCTTAACTTGAGCCTTCCCAAACCCTAGTCACAACACATAATAATATTCATCCATCAAGTTCCAACCCATTAACTAGCTTTAAATCACAATTCTAGTCTCCGGGTCATTGAGTTTCACCAAACATGGTAAAAGATTCAATCCTGAGCACCCTAGGTTAAATTCCCAAGCCTAGAATCTCAAAATCCCTTAAGGGCTGCGGCATTAGCCAACCATGCCACGGCATGGCCCCAACCAGCGGCCACCAAATGCCCAAAAACAGGTAAGGGCCGCGGCATTACTCAGGCCATGTCGCGGCCCGCCCTCCTTCCTCAGCATGCATCAGATTCGAAGGGCCGCAAGAACAATGCTGTGGCCCGACCCTTCGAACCCAGAAAAATCCTCCATTTTTGACACCCAAACCTCTCTCAAAAACACCCACAATCATCCCAATTTCACAACTCAACTATCCACAAACTTTCCACAAGGTTCCAGCAACAAAACCTAGCTGAAATCTAGACTAAAAACCCATTAAAAATTCATTTCAATCTCTGAGATTTTCTAACTCAAGAACCCCAAACTCAGCCATGGAAACACTATAATTCAACCTTCAAACTTTAAATCAAAGCTTACCTCAGCTACAGAACCAATCCTCCAAGTGTTTTCTGGCTTAATTCCCAAAGTTCCAGCCTCAATTCATTCTTCAAATTCAAAACCCAAAAACCACTTAGAACATACTCAATTTCACAGAATTTTCAACACAGATAATGAGAACCGATCCTTACCTTAATCCTGGTCGAATTCCTTTGCTTAAGTTGAGCTAATCCCTCAAAATTCAAGCCTAAACTGCAGAGCCCTCAGCTAAATTCCTTAGCTTCCAAGAGTTTCCTTTGTTTTGCCTTAGAGAAAATAGAGAGAGAGAAGAGGAAGACTTAGGTCGGTTTCTACAAGTCTCTAAGTATTTCTTTCTTTTTTGTTTTATTTAACTTAGTCTATGTGGTTACCTCAAGGCTCGGGGTACCAAAACATCCCCGAGGGCAAAAATGATAAATTTCCCCAATATTCCCTCCTAGACATTCTATCCTCAAATATATCTCCAAATATTTATTTCCATACCCCGATAACCCCATAAAATAGCTAATGCCCAAATTACCCCTCGACTCACCCTGAGTCGGATTCTCAACCCCGTTATGACTTTCTGGCTAACCGCTTCCCAAGACTATCTCGGGCCGTGCTACATAGATAAATCACATACATATCGCATTTACACATTTATCACAGATATACCCCTACTATCCAAATGGGGCCCACATGCACATTTAACTCAACTGGACATGCATCTTTATCAAATGTTCACATAAATTCACATATTAGCATATTAATCCATTTATTGCCCTCCAGGCACGCTAATCAAGGCCCTAAGCCCTATTAGCAAATTTGGGTCGTTATAGTTCGTATGTTTCCTTCCTTACTGACATGTCTGGCGAGAGAGCTTTCGACCTATACACCAATCTATTGAGCAAGAAAAAATCTAGCAGGCGCCATCCTGGGGAGGGCTGCAGCAACCCTTCTACAAAGAGGTCTCGAACGGAGGACCCTCCTGCACCACTTCCTACCAAAGAGATGACTTCCCCTCTAGGCCCTATCGACCAGACTCCTTCAGTGACCACCGACCAGAATCCTCCAGATAAAACTCTGGTCAAGGCGATCTTGAACTCTGCTTGCACTTCGGCCAGTGACCGGCTGAAGAAACTGTCCAGACACCGGCGTAGTTTGGAATCCTTCAGTAATGCTCCTACCATGTCGGTCGACCAGCTCCTCAACCGCGGGCTAAACGAGCTACTCATTGTAAGCTACTGCTTTCATTACGGTTTTATTGTTCATTTCTCTGATAGATACTAACAGTCTTTTTACTTTTATTTTCTGATTGCAGGGGATTCTGACTGTGAGTACCAGTTGGCGCCGCTCGGAGGAGGTGGTCACCAAGCAGGCTAAAGAGATCAAGGCAGCTGAGGAGAGGCTGGTCGAGCAACACAAGGTGGTTGTGGCCAAGCATGCTAAAGAGTTGCGAGCAACTGAGGCTAAGATCGTCAGACTTGAGGAGGAATTGAAGAAGGAGGACTCTGTTGTCAAAATTACTGCCTCTAAAGATAAGTACAAGGAAGCCTCGTTGATAAATTTTTGAGAAGCCCATAAACTTCAATCGGAGTTGGAAATCAGCCGCAAAGAGGTTGTTGACCTTGAGGAGACTAACGCGCGCAACCTGGAGAAGAACGAGGGAGCAGCGCTCCAATGCTTCTACATGTTCTGGAAAAGAAACCCCAAGGCTAACTTTACTTATCTACCTGACTCTATAAGGGAGGCTGAGTTTGAAAAGTGTACTGCCCGCCTGGAAGAGGAGGAGAAGGCTCAGGGATCCCCCGAGACATCCCTAGCAACAAGAATTGAGGGTGTCAACGAAGATGCTGGGGCCACAGTCGACCAACAGCCACAAGAGCCTCAACAGGATCCTTCGGCCACTTCATAAATTTATCTATTTTTATTTAAGTTTAACTTGTAGTTTAAGACACACGAACTACGATTCGTGGTGTCAAGACAACTTATATTTTTATTGTTGCACGAGCAGCTTTTCCATTTAACACACAATTACATCCGAGCAGTAACTGCTCGCGGTGTAAAGGATTTCTCTTTCGATATTATAATATTTTCATTTTATTATAACATATGTTTCACATGACTGAACTCAACATAACACTTTGGTTTGATTTAACAAAATTTAAACAAAATTTTGAAAAATACTCTAAGTACCGTAGCATGCTTTCACTTATTTTGCTCGTGTGTTTACATATACTCATCAATATGCTTTGCTTACTAGATACCTTATATGCCCCCCAAGTGATTGAGGAGCTTTAGGTCCTCGGCCACTTTCCTTGACCAAGACTTGTTCAAACATTACTTCTCATAATAGAGATTTAAAATGATAATATAGCAAAACAACACCCGTAATGAGAAAATACTCGTAATGAATACAATAAATTGCAAGATTGACTGGCTGCGCACAGTCCCTTTTATTTCTCGTAATAAATGGACAATCGTGTCTGTGCGAGTGATCAAAATATGATCTTACACTTATAAGCAATTAGTCACATGATTGACTAACCCATGTTCATAAACTTGTAGAAAGTAAAATTAATAAACTCTGGTTCATCTTCAACCACATTCGGTGGAGGAGGTTGGGTGGATGCAGTGCCCGAAGTCTGCCCCGTCTTCTTGGATGTTTTAGCCATTTGATTTTCTTGAAGTCTAGAATTCGTCTCTCAATGAAAGCACCAAAATGTTGACCTTCAAATTGGTCAACAACACGGAGTAAGATAAACGAAATAAAATGAGATGAAAACAAGAAGAAATTCAAATGGAAAAGTAAATGACACAAACGATTTATAGTGGTTTGGCCCCAATTGGATGGTAATGACCTACGTCCATTTAGTGTTCTTATTGATGTAGAGTCCCAATACTGTGATTAATGAACTAGGGTTCACGAGTTTCACAAGCTTTGGGAGAATTACCACTTCGGTGAATAATCACACTACAATTTTCTCTATGGATTCAAAGCTCTCCCCCCAAAAAAGTCCCTTCCCTAGAGCCATTTTATTCTTATTTATAGGCTCCAGGAAGTTACATGGTCCAATGGGTCTTAATTACGATTAAGACTTGTGTATCTAGGTAATAAAAGAAATTACAATTAATGCATAATTATAGATTTGCATGAATAAAGGAAGTAAATGAAAGTATGCGACCAGGCTGGTCGCACATAAGTATAATGCTTGATAAACCCATAAGTTTCTGGTAGATGGCCGAGCAAGATATTATTCACTTAAAGCCGCCACATGCCTGCCACGTGTATGCCAATCTTGCTACGTCATCAGGAGCCGTTTTTGGGTAAACAAATATATTTTCCTAAATATCAATTAAACAAACAAATGAGAAAATTAGAAATAACCTTAATATGTGGGGCGACACACTCACTGTATAGTGAGTGGTGCTACACAAAGATTTCCTATCCCTGGGATTTGAATTTTGAATATAAAATAATTTGTTTATTTAATTATTCTTTTTTAAATATGAATTAAATTAAATAATTAAATAGGTTATAACTGATCATTTTTAGTATAAATAAAATAAGGATTAATTAAATTAGTTAATTATCTTTAAAAATCTAAAAAGAAGCAATACTTTTCAATTAGATTGGTTTTCATAAACTGTTAGACTCTCTCTCCGAAAAGAAAGCAATAGTTTTTCTAAACCTGAAAATCTATTCAATACAACTTCTCTCAATCAAACCTCTTTATATCTCATGTGTTGAGTACATCTAGAGAGTCCTAAATCAACCTATTAAATCCTACCTGCCCACACATGTCCTTATGTGTTTGAGGATTGGTCTGGAAGATCAAAGTGTGAGCTTTTAGAATCTGGATTGGAAGGTCGTTGATTTATACGAAAAGATTCGTTGATACTTGATAGGTTTCAAGAGGTAATCTTTAATCTATTTGTATGTGATTTAATATATCTATATATGTATGATCATAGCTGGTATTAATAAGTTTTTTAAAAACCCATTTCGCTGCATATCTCTGATTTACACTCTTAGTACCAACATTGTCCCCTCAGACCACCGTGTAGTAAGGGCCAGTAGTGCTCACCTATAAAAGGAGCCTCCCTTCTCCAAGGACGGGTGTTGAAAAATTCTTGTAACATCATATCATTCAAAGAGAAATACATAGGTTTTCTTCCACTATTGTTCTGCAACTTTTCTCTAAGTTTTTCTAAGTTCATCTAAATTTAAAAATTTCTTACTAAATCCTTTGAGTTTTCCAACATTAATCTGTTGACGAGTTCTTACCATCAAAAGTTTGACGCCATTTGTGGGTAGGACAAGTATAGGCTACTATTCTTCAATTGTTTCCGATAAGGAAGGATGCCTAGGTGATCAAGACACTTACGGGAATCTCAAGATGTGGAAATTCATATGGACGGAGACCAGCTAAGGGCCTCCATGAGAGACCCTCCGCCGCTTGAGAACGAAGACGCACTAGAGGGACACTCATCCCCTGCTGAGGAGAGAAAGGATTCATCCCCGACCGTCCAACCCAATGGGATTCCTCTAGCACCGCCGGCCACCCCCAAGGGTGCCTTAGGCACACATCCTCCTCCTTGACAACCAACGACACTGTGTTCCGGCCACCAGGACCCTGGTCCCTCCACGTGTAAGCTCGGAAAGTGTAATGCTCCAAATTTCCTGGTGAGGTTTAGGACCTTGATTAGGAGGCCGGGAGGGCCATAATTGATTTATTATAGTATTTAATGATTATATGCATGTTTACGTGAATTATATTATTATATGATGGTGGATGCATGCATATGGGAGAATTTATTATTGTGAGGGTATTTTGGTAATGTGGCCACTGTGGGCGTAATTGTATATTTTGGGTGCATGATTGTGATTAATTAATATAGCCACATTATAAGGTAGATTGGTTCGAGCTTATTGACATGAGACGATCATGGGGTGTAAGTGTTCGGTCTAGTCATAATGGGATTAAGTTCGGGGCTCGGGGTGAGTCTCGGGGTGAATTTAATGACCAGGGCATTACCGGGAATTAAAGGGTAATGGGATATGGATTATTGGTGTTTGGGAATATTGAGAATAGTGGGAATTGGAGAGCGTTAATTATAATTAACGAGATAGGTGCGAAAGGACGGTTTTGCCCTCGGTGGCTGCTAAGGTTTTATTTTAGACCTAAGGGTATTTAGGTCTTTTTACCCTAAGAGATATATATCAGCCATTAAGGCTGTAGAAGAGTAGCAAAAACAGAGCTTCTTTTCCTTCTCTCCCGATAGATTTTATTCCTCTTTTCCCTTTGGATTTTCAAGCTCAGTTTGAGGAATTAAGCCAAGGAACCAAGCTTAGCCAAGCTAGGGTTGTGCTCCACCATTGAAGAGGGTGTGTTGCTGAGATTAAGGTGAGTTTCTAGCCACTAGAACTCTTGATTTTGCTCTGTTTTCTATGTTAAGTTTCAGCTGGTTTTTGAGTTGGAAACTTGGGAATTGGTTGGAGTTTTGGCTAGGGTTCTTGGAGTTGTGGTCCCTAGGACATGTGGGGATGGTTTTTGGGTTCATTTGGCACCAAAAATGGGATTTGGAAGCATTAGAATCGAGTTAGAATTGAGGAAGTCGAAGAAGGAAGTTTCAGGGGTGGTGCTGTCTGGGGGTAGCGCTACAGCGCCCATCAGAGGGCGCTATAGCGCTACACAGGGCTCAGTTGGGCGGTTTGTGATTCTTTCTTGAGCACTGGGGCGCTAGAAGGGCAGCGCTGTAGCGCTACCTTGTTCCTTCAGAACCCTGTTTTGGGTGTTTTTAAGGGCTTTTGGCTTGGGGTTTCAATCCTTAAGGCCCGGGATCGAATTTGCTCACTGTGAGGGCATGTTTCGAGGCCCCAAGAGTGGGGTTTGGGTTAAGACCGTATCTTTGGTAATTTTCATTAATTGGAGATCGTTTTGGTTATGGCTAGGTGACCGTCAAAGGATTAAGGATCGATCGTTCTCAAGGGTCGTTCTTGTTTTAACTTCTACTCGAACCGGAGGTAAGAAAAATTGCACCCTGTGTATATGTGACATGCATGGCTATTATGATGCATGTTGGTTGATTACTGAGCATGACATGCATGGCTATTCTTGATGCATGTTGGTTGATTATTGAACGTGACATGCATGGCTATTATTGGTGCATGTTGGAGTGTGGAATATTAAGAATATGATGTATGAGAAACATGTGATTAGGACATGCTTTGTATACTGTGTATGATATCGTTCAGAGCGTGAGCCTCTGTGTTGATGCGTAGTCCTAATTGTACTAATAACTGTTAAGTAAGCATGCTGAATACTTTGTTTATAGATATTGGGCATGTGATATATGTTTGGTGGCATGGCTTACCTGTGTATGGTGCTGACTTATTAGTCAGAATCGACAATGGTGTCAGGTCCGTCTGTGAAGCTGTGACTTATTAGTTGAGTTCACCACGGGCTGAGCACTGGTCGTGTTTTACCGACCCAAGGGTCAGAAGTGGCAGTGCGTTGTAAACGCCGGACTAAATAAAGATTAGATTTGATCAAGGTCGGCATAGAATGACTCATATGGGGTATTAATGCTGGACCGACCGGAAGGTCAATGAGAACTTTAAGCGCTTGCCTGGTCTACGACCAGGTGACTATAGCCAAGGTATATGACCCCAGTGACTGTTTGTCACATGGCTAAGGGACGTTGTCCATAGTTTCGACTCTAGAGTCGTGAGGAAGGTTATGTTGGTGACTAATCACCATGCACCTGTCCTAATCAAACTTATGGAAGGATCATTTATCAGTTAAGCCCTGGTGACCCTATCGTCACATGGCTAGAGGGAGCAATGCTCATTATTGTGACTTTTGGCTGTTGTCACCTATTTGTATGGAGCGTTGGTCCTGAATGGCTGTTACAATTACTGTTGATATTATATCATGTCAGATTGTGTTTTCTTGCTGGGCTTCGGCTCACGGGTGCTACGTGGTGCAGGTAAAGGCAAGAGGAAGCTGGACCATCCTTGAGTTGGAGAGCTTAGGTGGTGAAGTGTACATATGCAGCTGCTCGTCCGCCACGGCCGAGGTTTAAAGTGGAACTAGGGTTGAACCCTGTTTTGCCGCTTAGAATGGCCTGTTGTAAATATTTTCTGTAATAAACTCTGAAATTATATTTTCGAGATCCCAATGTATATATTAAACGTTCTAGTGAAACGTTACCTCTTAACCAAAATTTTTAATCCCTAAACCGCTAATCATACTTAGTTCACGATTTTGGCCAAATGACTCGGTTAGCGAGTTTAGCACTGTTTACAAGGCACACCGTAACGGTCCCTGGAGTTTGGGGCGTTACAGAAAGAGTCCCCGGGTACACTCGGTAAGCTTAAGCTCTCAAATCTGCTTCTACAAGGATGAAATATGCGAGTTGCACAAGAAAAATCAAAGGCTAGAGACCACATTGGAAAATATGCAAGAAGTGCTTAATGGACTGTTGCAAGGGAAGTCAGGCATTCCTCTTCCCAAGAAAAAGGAAAAAGAGAAAAGGAGAGAAGAGGCCATCATCCCTATGGACGACGAGAGGATCTGACATTCCACTAGCAACACCCCTTGATCAAGGCGTTGTGAGGACTCCATGACGACGAGGCAACCTCTAGAGCAAAGGCAGAAGGATGTTGCTAATTGGAGGAATGAAGTTGAAGTCACATCTAAGGAAGCACCACTCGACCTAAAAGAGAAGCTCAATAGAAGAAGGTCAAACATGAGGAAGACACCCCCTATGGCTCCTCCCAAGGACATGGGAAAGGGGAAAATCAATCCCTTTGACCTTACGGACTCCTTGAATAAAATGAGACAATAACTAGATGCAAGGGCACATGTGATTGATGACGAGTTTGACTATGAGTCACCTTTCACAAGGGAAATTTAGGTTGAGCGACTCCCTACCAACTTCAAAGAGCCTCTCATGACCCCATACAAGGGTTACAAACCCTAACTACCACTTAGATGCCTTCAACAACTTAATGAAACTGAGAGGGGTCAATAGTAGGGCGAGGTGCCATTGTTTTGTCATTACCCTAAAAGGGGTTGCCTATATATGGTTCAATATGCTAAGGTCAGGAACCATCAGGTCGTGGTAGCATTTTTATGACGAGTTTCTCCAACAACACCACGTCCTTTGCGACTATGATATGCTGACTATGCTATGCCAGGTACCAGTCTCGCCAACATAAAGCAAGGCAAAAGTGATAGCCTAAAGGGATATATCCATATGTTTAATATGGAAGCAGCCAAGGTAGGGAGCCTGACTAGGGGAGAACACAAGATAGTCATCATGGATAGGCAAGCCTCTTCCCAAGCTCAAGAGTGAACCCTAGAGGTGCAAAGGGAGGAGAGGACAATATTCGGGGCCCCAATTTCAAAGGAGATTCCAGAAAGGGAAGAGATCGATACACTCGAGAAGCCAGGCGAAGCCCACCCCCTTACACGATGAGCCTAGAACAACATCCCCTAAGAGCTTTAAAGGGGAAAGTGACTCGATAACTTTCACGGAGGAAGACACTAGGGGTGTGCACTTCCCTCATAGTGATCATTTGCTACTAACTATCCAACTAGCCAACATGAGAGTGCGCCGGGTCCTGGTGGAAAATGGTAGTTCTGTAGACATCTTATATCGCCCCGCCTTAGAAAAGATGGGCTTGGGCCTTAGGAACCTGAAACCATGCAACACTTCCCTGTAAGGGTTTACAGGGGACTCGATACAACCCTTAGGAACAATCGAGGTAGCCCTCACCATGGGGGACCAACCTAGGTAACCCACTGTTATGTCAAACTTCGTCATAGTTGAATTTTCCTCAGCTTTCAATGCAGTATTAGAGAGACCTTCCCTGAGAGAATTGAAAGCGGTTACATCCATTTATCACTTGTCCATTAAACTCCCCATGCCAGGAGGAGTAGAAGCCTTAAATGGGGAACAAAGGGAAGCAAATGAGTGTTACAACATTGGGAACCAAACCGACAAGAATTGGACCCTCGGGTCACCGAAGAAATTAGGGCTGAACCTGTGGAAGAATTGGAAGAGATTTTTGTGACTGAAGAACCATTAAGGAAGTTGAAGGATAGGAGGAACCTTCGAGAGGACATCAAGGAGAAGTTACTGATATCCTTAAAGTATAACTTCGACGTATTCACTTGGAGTCATGAAGACATGATAGGGATAGATCCCTCCGTCATGTGTCACCACCTGAAAATAAATTCCAAAGCGAAGCCCGTGAGATAAAAGAGGCGAGCACTTGATCTTGAAAGATACTTTGCCCTGAAAGAGGAAGTAGATAAATTGAAAACAAATGGATTCATCCGTGAAGCATTCTACCCAATGTGGGTCTCAAACCCTGTATTAGTCCCAAAGTTGAATGGGAAGTGGAGAACTTGCATTGATTTCACAAACCTCAATAAGGCATGTCCCAAGGACAACTTTTCACTCCCAATGATAGATCAATTGGTTGATGCAAAAGTTGACCATGAGCTACTTAGCTTCATTGATGCCTATTTAGGATATAACCAGATACCCATGAATCCAACTGATGAGGAGCACACTTCCTTCATAACAGACAAAGGGCTATATTGCTATAAGGTGATACCCTTCAGGCAAAAGAATGTAGGAGCCACCTTTCAAAGGTTGGTATAGGATGTTTGCTAATCAAATAAGAAGAAATATGGAAGTATATGTAGATGATATGCTGTTAAAAACCAAGAAAGTCGAGGAACACACCTAGGACCTTGGAGAAATGTTCAACACACTTCAAAAGTGTATGATGAAGTTGAACTTGCTCAAGTGCACCTTCGAAGTCTCATGAGAAAAATTTCTATGCTTCATGGTTAATTCCAGGGGCATCGATGCCAACCTTGAAAAAATTAGAGCCTTGATAGAGATGATTACTCCCAAGAGAAAAATGAAAGTGCAATACCTTACAGGAAGAGTAGTGGTACTCAACAGGTTCATTTCGAGGTCCATGATAACTGCCTCCCCTTCTTCAACATCCTCTAATGGAACCAAAAGTTTACTTGGGATGAAGAATGTGAAGAGGCCTTCACCAAGCTGAAGGAGCACCTCAGACAACCAGCCGTAATGGCCAAGCCAAAGAAAGGCAAAAGTTTGTACCTGTATCTAGCTGTATCTGGGCATGCCGTAGGCGCCACTGTAGTCAAAGGAGAGAAGAAGCACCATCAACTCGTGTATTACATCAACAAGCACCTGGGGGATTCCAAAACTCGATACCCGAAGGTAGAAAAACTGGCCTACGCAATGGTGGTGGCCTCAAGGAAATTGAGGCCCTACTTCAATGCCCATGCCATCAAGGTACTTATTAACAACCCATTGAGGCAAGTACTGCACAAACCTCAAACCTTGGGAAGGTTGCTAAAATGTTAAATTGGGATGAGCCAATTCGACATTACATATAAACCAAGGGTTTCCATTAACAGGAAAATGCTCGCGGACTTCATATTGGAGTTCACTTACAGTCCCAATGAGGAGAATGAGATAGAAGGTAGCAAACCAAGCTCAGAAGGAGGAAAAATGAGAACTCAAAGAATGGAGCCTACATGTAGATGGGGCTTCCAACAAGGGAGGTGTAGAAGCTGGAGTAGTTATGATTGGACCTGGGGCCACAAGATGTATTGTGTAATAAGGTTCAGATTTTAAGCCTCAAAGAATGAGGCATAGTACAAGGCACTTATAGCCGGCCTGTGCTTAGCCAAAGAACTGAAGGTAACGCATTTGCACGTTTTTAGCGACTCACAACTAGTGGTATTTTAGGTGAAAGGAAAGTATCAAGCTCGGGGTCCCAAAATGGGGGCCTACCTAGCAAAAGTGAAATGCTACTTGGATTATTTGAAGGGGTATACCATAGAGCGAATCCCAAGGGAAAAAAACACCAATGCCAATGCCCTCACAAAACTTGCCTCCACCAAAGACGGAGGCATGCTTGAGTATATTCCTGTGGAATAACTGTCTAAGACAAGTATCATCGAAGAAGAAGTTCACATAATTAACACCTTGGAAGGGTCATGGATTGAGCCCATCGCGACATACTTGAAAGATGGGACTTTGTGAGATAACAAAAAAGACACTTGGAGACTAGCATACAAAGTTGCCCGATACACCGTAGTGTATGGGATCCTGTACAAGAGGGGATTCTCTGTCCCACTCCTACGATGCATTAATGAAAGGGAAGCCAAAAAGGTTTTCTATGAGATACGTGAAGGGGAGTGTGGGCAGCACGCATCCAGGAAATTGACGGCCAGGAAAGCTATGAGACAGGGGTATTATTGGTCCACCATGGAAAAGGATGCCACTGACTTCACATGTAGATGTGACAAGTGCCAAATACATGCAAAATTTCCTAGGCTACCCCCAAGCAAGTTGGTTAGCATGACTAGTCCCTATCCTTTTGCAGTATAGGGGTTATATCTGATTGGTGTACTACTCATGGGGAGAGGTGCAGCAAAGTACGCAATAGTGGCAGTGGATTACTTCACCAAATAGGTTGAAGCAGAACCTTTAACCAACATCTCGACCAAGCAAATCGTCTCATTTGTCAACAAGTTTATTGTCTGCAGATACGGAGTGCCCATAAAATCATATCTGATAAGGACACTGAATTTGAGGGGGGTTTATTTGAGGCTTATTGTGAAGAGAAAGGCATAAAATGGAGCTTCTCATCTGTGGTACACCTCCAAGCCAATGGATAAGTGGAGGCCATTAGCAAAGTCCTCAAGAAGAATTTGAAGACAAATTTATAAAAGCTTAAGGGAGCTTGGGTTGATGAGCTACCCAATGTACTTTGGGCTTACTTAACCACGTCGTGCTCTACCACTGGAGAAATGCCTTTCTCCCTAGCTTATGGATGCAAAACTATGCTTTCACTGGAGATGAAGATTAGCTCCTTCAGGGTACAAGCCTATGAGGGCAAGGCTAACCAAATAGCAATAGCTGAAAATTTGGACTTATTGGAAGAGAAAAGGGAGAGGACGTAGCTGAAATTGGCGACATACCAACATCGAGTCGTGAGATACTACAACTCCATGGTGCGAGTGCGAGTTGTCAGGGTAGGAGACCTAGTGTTAAGGAAGGTCCTCCCCAACACTCGAGATCCAGGAGCAGGTGTGCTGTGAGCAAATTGGGACGAACCCTACAAGGTCACGTAGGTGATACCTCCTAACACCTACAAGTTAGCACACCTGGACAACACTGTTGTACCTTGGTCATGGAATGTAGAGCATCTCAGGAAATATTACCAGGAAGATCTTTGAACCTAGCACAAGAAATGAAAGAAGTTGTTTTCTTCGTCACCTTCGTAGTGAATTATTTGTAGTTAGTATGTTTTATGATTTCATGTCTAAGTAGTAGAAAATCAAAGAGGTCACCTAGTTGCCCTCGTAATGTCGTAGATGAATTATCATCATGCGTGTACTTGTGAGCTATATCTTATCAACAAATATGTTTCTTATCTTGCATATTATATTTCTTCTTTATATAAGCACTTATCTAACTCATGTACACCCAATGTCGATTGAAATTGCCAAAGTGTATATCGAGAGTAAATTTACTAAAGTGCTCTCACCAACCACTTAGGGGGGCAGAATAGGATATTTATATAAAGAAAAAAGAGGAGAAAGGAACCTTGTTAAGCACCCCTTGAGTTCATAAGGGTTAGCTACCCTTATGAATATAAAAGGAGTCATAAGGATAACCTCCTAATAAAGGCTCCAACCTCAGAACCCCCTCTACGGGGAGTGGGAAGAACGCCCACTGATAAGCCTAGAGCGACCACCAAGCTTCCTAGCCAAAAAGGGTCTCAAAAGAGATGCTTGCAAAAATAGTACTATGCCTAACAACAAGAAGGACACTTATCGAACAAAAAATAACAAGCGCACACAAAAAAAAATATAAAAGGATGACAAAGTCCCAATGGAATAACGTGTCCTTATACAAGCAGTCAAAGTGCACTAATAGCCACAAACCACATACAATAAGAGGACCCAAACGAATTCCCTATGGAATAAATGGGTTCTTCATATAAAAGGACATAAGATTGTTCCTTCACAAAATATGCATAAAACATAGAAGAACTTTCCAAAGTTTCTCAGAAAAAGCAAAAGATCTAGAGAAACCTCTTAAGAAAAATAAAATAAGTAGCATTACAACCAAATCAAAATATCAAGTAGCAAATAGAAGCCTCCTATACAAGGAAGCAAAGCATGAGATAGGGGATAACTTCACGGTCTCCCTCCCTGAGCATTTCACTCGGCATCCTTAGAAACAACATGATCGTTAAAAGAGGAAAAGTCAAAGCCTGGATTCTGCTTCCACACCGGTATAGAGTGTGCTCCATCGACTTGTATTCAGCTGCTACTCAATCCGACTTGGGAGAACTCATATTCTCTTGCAGCATCACAACCTTTTCCTCTGACTTCTTCTTACCCTAGGACGAAGACAACGCCTTCGCTAAGGCCGCCTCAATCTTAAGTGTGGCCTCGCTAGCTGGCTCTCAAGTTCCTGAATCCTAGCGGTGAGTTAGTTCTTCTCTGCCTCGGCCAAGGATAGTTTTTTTGTTGAGGATACTAGATGTTGGGCCACAAGATAAGTCTGCAAAAAACACCAAAGGTGCAAAAGGATAAGTGGTCAAAATGTAAGAAACCATATATGTAAAGACTCACACGCGATAAACCCCCACAAAGTAAAAAAAAAGAAAAAAACTTACCTAGGTAGCCGAATGCAAGAGTGTCTCTCCAAGCTTTTCCATATTAAAGCTTTGAAGAGCCCTCCTTTCTCCCTTTGCAATGTCCTTGGAAAATCAAGCATATCTCTCCACAAAATGAGATGCACATAACTTACCCACAACACCTCTTTCACCCTTGGGATGTCTGGATATAAAGGAACAGATGAACCACTTGCTGGATCGAGTAGAGGCGCTGAGGTGCAAGGTGGAGGGCCTCCAGAAGTGCCATGATCAGGAAGGTTTCCATGAGTGACTTCAAACTCATTTTAGGTGGGTAGGACAAAGCGCCCTAGCATAGAAGGCGATGCTCATGAATGAGAAGCCATATCTAGGTCCGTAGGAGTAGGAGACACTCACCCCTAGAAGCAGAAGACACATGAGTTGGTCGCTTTGACTACCGAGTTAGCTCATCCTGGACCCAATCAACATCTTCATCAGAGGAGTCTTGCCCATCATAATGGCCTTTTTCTTTCACTCTGTAATGTGCCACATCAAATCAGGACCAGAGACGTTAGAAAGACCATAGGCACTGAGATTTGTCGCAGTAAAAAGGTAGGCAACCATATTTTTTGTAACGTCTATGTTAACCAAAGTCTCGACACAACTAAGATGTTAAGATGATTTTTTTTTTCGGGGGGGGGGGGGGAGTCAAGATCCTCTAAACCACCAACTCAATTGTTAGCCTAAAAACAACGATAATAATAAAAACAAAAATAAAGGATAAGAGAGAAAATGATACTTACTTGGAGAGGTGTGAAAAAACTCTCGAACCGAAGAAAGGTCTTTGACGAAAAAGAAGTCTTGTATCCATGATCCAGGATTGGAGACGCCACCCTCAATCAACAGGACCTGAGCATATACCTTTTGCAAAAAATAAAAACCCTTCAACTTAGGAGTCGACATGAGGTTGTAAAAGAAGTGTACTTCTTTAGCGGATAGGGGTGCGACCCATGTACTTCATGAATGCCATTTATAGGCAATTGAGAGTTAGCCAACTGTTTGGCGCCAACTGAAGCGAAGCGAAACCAAAATAATTGAGAATTGGGATGAAAAAATGGGCGAAGAAGAATGATGCCTCTCGCCTTCAAGAGGTGCTCACTAAACGTCGTAGAGCTGGGGGTGGCTTATGAGCACGACACTTGTTAGTGGGCACATAACATTGAAATTCGCTATCGATCTTGTATTTTTCTATCAATTGAATCAACTTATTCTCTGACACTTGGAAACAAGGGAGGCAACTAACAAAGGACCAGGGTCTGATTTCTCGGGCACCACGTTTCAAAGACCTCTCTTCGTCATATTTGCAAGACCAAAAGAAAAGGGTGACGTCAATACAAGACATTTTACCTTCCATTTGTTTCCTCGTTGCTTTCTACCCCCAAGAGTCTTCCACCTGGATGTTGAAGGTGGAAGCATCAAGTACGGATGTACTATAGACAATGGCTGAAGAGAAGCAAGGTCAGCATCGAAACGACTATGAGAGGCCTCCTCATTAGGAGGAGGAATTAGGGGTGAAGACTCAAGTGAAAGGTTCTCCTCTATAAACGCTAGCTCCGCTTGTAAATCAAGGAGGGTCACTCTAAGGCTGGCTACATAAGTGTCGGGGTCAAAAGAGAGTGTTCCCCCTTCACCCCTCAAGACATAATCTATATATGATATAAACCTTTTGTCGAAGCTCAGCTAATCGCTCTATATGATACAAACGGGTCCTCCTCAAAGTCTCATACATATGATATGGGTCATCTATAGATGGCTCCGAATTAGAAGAGGATAACTTTATGGGTTTGACACCAGGGGGGGTATCCTAGAAGACCCGTCAAATTCCATGAAACAGTGTATTGCAAAGAACACATGTGCGAACGTTTGTGGAAAATGTGATGTGCTACAAGACAAAAAAAATGGGTTTATCTCCCTAAGCGCATACACACAGTGGGAGGTAATATGGGACATATATACTATCATGAAAAAATGACTCATGGCATGTGAAGGTGCTGACACAGGAATATGACATGGCCAACTATGGGGTGCAATAGTACATGCATGTGTACCTATATACGTACTTATGGACATTTTATTATCTATAAAAGAATATAAAACATTTTTGAGTTGGTCAATCACTTTGCTCACATGTTTTATTTTCATGATTATTTGTTTAATATAAACTTCTATTAAATCATGAGCATATAGCTAGTCTCATTTTTAGTGACGTTGTCACAGTGGAATATAAATATGGTTATATTTCAAAAAAAAAGTTAGTCATAAGATTAGTCAGTGCACAAGATTTACACTGACTTTCCATTCTACGATATGATCTACTTACACATTGTAGTGTTATGTTATTTCCATAACATTAGCAAAGTAGATAAGATCGGATGTATTTGTTACATCAGACTGGACCGATATTGACACTAGATAAGATAAGTAAGCATTTCATTATTATCTATTCTAGTCATATCATATAATTGACCATAGGTCAATTCTATCTCAATAATGAGAGGTTAGTATTCTAACTGACTGTATTATTTGAGTTATTTGACTTGTTTGTTACCAGATTACCCTACATACTAGCGCATACTTATATCTTGGAAACTCCTTAGTATAATTGGGTAAGAGTGTTAATCATAGATATGAATATCTATAGCTTCTAATGAAGAAGTAAAATGATGATTTTCTTTTAGTTTTGTTCGATGTGCTAAATGATAGAGATCTCCTTCCAGTAATTAATATTAGTTTACTTAAATATCATTTACAAGGAACTAAGTGTTTTAAGGATAAAATAAAATGAGGGGTAAAATTATATTTTAGTCTCATCTCATTGTAGACCGTCTATAGATCATTGAGTAATAATTATGGTTGTAACAATGGATAACTAATAACGTATCTATATTGCTTATATAGTGTTCTATGAATTCAAGAGTGCAATTCTGAGTCTTTAATGGAGTCACGAGGATTTAATAAGTTAGTAAATTTATGATAACTTATCAGAACTTGATTTCATAGGCCCATGGTCCCCACAGAACCTTGGATAAAATCATCGAGATAGTCTCAATTAATTGATTTAATTACCAATTAGAATTATCAAAGTTGACCAGGTCAATTTTGGATAATTTCACAGAGTTATGCAATTTAGAGAAGAAAAGAGATTTTATGGCAGATTTATTAATTAAGATAAATTTGTGTCTAAATTAATAAATAAGTTTATATCAAGATTCAAACTATAAATAATTAATTTGACAAAGGATTTAAAGAATTATTTAATTAATTAATCAATAGAAAATAATACGGACCTTCAATTTAAGTCCAACATGCTTAAAATTAAATGAGAAATTTCACGGACCTATAGCCTATGAGAATTTCGACCTAAGGGCTGAATTTACCTATTATTTTATTTATTCTTTTATTAAATAAGTTAACTAATTGAGCCTTTGAAATGAATGTGATTGCTAAAATCTACACGCAAGTATACGTGGTCGTGTCAAGTAATAAATTTCGTAGGAACGGATATTGTCCTATAGAGACTATTAACCAATTACCAATAATTGCTTTTAAATTTCTATTTGGTGATTAAAATTAAGATGAATAATTCTAAACTACGAACAAAATTTAAATAACTGTAAACAGAATAATTATTCAACGGATTAAAAATCAATAATAAAAATCATGGGGAATTAATTTCATAAACTTTTCATTCTATTAATTTTCCTAATCAGTTCTAAATCTCTTCTTCTTATTCTAATAGCAGGTTAACAAAAATCGATTCCTATTCCTTTTCAAGATATAAGATCTCAACCTATATGTAAGTTTTCTACATCTATGTGATAAACTTAAACACATAGCAGACATTAAGAATGGTAACCTAATTGCTACACAAGTCATATAGGTACGTTCGTCCAATATGTAACCTGTGTCTATATAACGATAGCTTATTCAATTTGCTTCTTTCGAATTTTGAATCAAAATCATAAATCAAGCAAATAGTGATCAAGTATTTAATAGCATTAAGCAAACATCATATTGATACAAACAAAGAAGAAGTATCATTAGAACATCATAATAAAATTAAATTCAAGTGACTACATTAATCCCTCGATAAAGAATTTAGTTCATATCAGACATAATGACAATAACATTCAGATACTTGTTCATAGAAAGTAACCTAAGAATTTAAATGAAGAAGAAATCTAGAAAACAATAAAACCAGCAGTCTTTTCTTAATCTAGGGTTTTCAAAACTAATCAGGGCTACCAAAATCTGCAGAATAATGTCACTTAAATATTTTTCCAATGCTCCAAAGTGAAAAGACCATTTTATCCTTTTAAAAGTGGCTTAAAACTGCAAAGTAGTGTCGATAGCACTGTAGTGCTAGGTTTTGGGCCCTACGACGCTGATAACAGAGTTGAATTCCAACAAAAATCTGCCAACTAGCACTATAGCGCTAGGTTTGTAGCGCTGTAGCGCTACAGTCAGACCCCCAACTTAATGTCAACTAGCGCTGTAGCGCTATTTACATAAAAAAAATAAAAAAAAAAAAGCATTCAAAACAGCCAATTAGCGCTGGGGCACTATTCATAGTGGCTTAACTCGGACCCCTTGCTTCCAAAGCGACTCGATTTTCTCCAAAATAGCTCCATTTTCTCCCATTTTTACTTCATTCATCTCTTTTCAACGTCTTAACATCAAAAATCGGAAACATGAACAAACAAGCATGAATCTGCAATAAAATTGCCCTAAACTAATGAAAATCTTCCTAAAAACAAGACCATGAACGAGCCTAAAATTTGTTTATCAAACTCCCCCAAACTAATCATTTACTCCCCCTCGAATAAAGAATCTAACTAGACTCAAACTTAAACAAACCAAGTTGACATAACTAACCAATTCCAACACTCAAAACTGTTATACACCTATAATTCTAAAAAAAAAAAAACCAACATGTTATTTAAAATATTAATCTAGAGTTTCAGTCAAAAATACTTCACCCATTCACTGCAATCTATTAATGCCAAAGCTCATTTACTCATAACTTACAAATAAAACAATTGAACCACTTTATGCACCTAAAATTCTCACCAATTAACCACATAAACAAGTTATCCCATATGCCTACATTATTTATTGTTCTCCATTAATATAAACAAATGCACAAATAAGAATCAATAGGACTTTAGAAAGGTTGTAATAGAAGGCTTAGGTACAGGTAGATAAAAAAAAAACATTTTAGGCTCAATCATGCCACAAGCATTCCAACTAAACAAACTTTCCAGCCAATTTCAAACCACTCATCCCTTGTAACCCTTTTTTCTCTCTTCAATGATTGAGAAATTTATACAAACCAACTTATTCTTTTTTTTTTTTCTAATATTACACTCCCCCAAACTTAGATTTTTTTTAATAAATAACTGTTCGGGAGTGTAATCCTTTCGCCTTTTTTTTTCTTTTCTTTCTTTAACTTTTTTCAATCATTAAGAATTTTATGAATAACACATTATACATAACTTCCCATTACACATTCACTCCCCACACTTAATAGCTTTCATGCTCATGGTATGGGTCAAAATAATAAATGGTAATCAAATTCATAGGTAGGCTCAAAAAATGTGTCAACAAGAAAACAGTTATAAGGCTCAAAAGGGCTAACTAAGGATAAAATTTAATAGGGTTAGCTTGAAAGACACAACCAGTCCAAAAATTGCCTATATCATTTTCCTAAATGTGCTTTGTTTCAAATTTCATCTCAAATAGTAAGCAAACAGGTTGTAGAATTTTTTCAATCTTTTTCAATCTGCAATCCAAATTCATCATGCATAAAATAACTCAATTATAACATTTGCAATTTATGGGATCTTTATATAGTGATCTATGCTTATTTCTGGCTCCATCTCTAAATTCTCAGTAACATTTGACCCACTCACTTCCTTCTTCTTATCAACCACTTTTGGCTCTTTTAACTCCTTACCATTCCTTAAGGATATTGCATTGCACTACTCTTTTGGGTTTACCTCAGTAGTACTTGGTAAGTTCACTGGAGCACGATTTTTCATCAAAGTAGCCAATTGCCCTATTTGAGTCTCAAAACTCCTGATAAATGCCCTGGTTTTTTTCATGAACTGGTTCAGTACATCGGACTGTGCTTCAGATTATTTCATATGTGTTGGCTATGGAGGTGGGTATTATTGCTGATTTTGAGGGAAAGGTTGTTGTGCAGCTTGATTATTCATCCATGAGAAATTAGGATGATTCCTCCACCCTTGGTTATATGACATATAAAAGGGGTTGTTTGTTGGTCTTTGAAAATTTCCTATAGCTTGGACTTGTTCCATAGGTTTATTATTCTGTTGTACCCTAAACTTAGCATGACTTCACTTTCCCAGCTTGTGTACAACTGGCAGTTGAATACGTGGAAAGATACCCAAGTAAAATATAGTTATTTACCATGTGAACAGCTCGAGACTCATAATGGTCAGACCCAATATTAGGCGTCCTGGATTTACTACGAACTCGAAGTCAAATAGCTGTCAAGCACAAGTTTGGTTGAGATATTCAGCTCATGAGTACTTAGATATAACGCGTATTGAAAGATCCCAAGAGACTTGGAAATTCTTTAAACACTCATTAATGACCAGGCTATATCATATCTATATCATTTATTATCTGAGACAATAGGAGCATGTTTATTCTTTTACCAAATCATATCCCAATATAAATGGGAATCATTTGTATTAATTATATACCATATATAATTACGTGTTTTATTTACACAGTGACCTAGAAAACTCTCCATGGAATTCCCCTATAAATACTGGGAATATTAGATAGGGAAGGGGGACCATATTTTGATATACCGAAACTCTGCCAAAATAGAGATAGAAATAGTAATAATATTTACTCGTGGACTAGGTGGATTCTAACCACTGAACCATGTAATTTTTTTGTGCTTTTGAGTGAGTTCTTATTATTTTCATTGTGGTTTACTATCAAGCACTAATCTACCCATTTTATTTCTTAATATACTGTTGTCAAAAAACTGTGTCAACAATTTGGTGCTTTCATTGAGAGAAAATTAGTGCTTCACAAGTTCCAGTCAACTTTCATCATGGTGGTCACTCGTTCAATGCACGATAATAAGATGGAACAGCCTAGTGGGTAGGAGGCCCATTATACAACTATTCCCAATGAAAGGGGTCCGGATGTTCAGCAACGTCCGGAAAAACAACTGCCAGGTCAGGGTGATACTGGGAGTTCAGCATCATTACCGGCAAATCCTAATCCAGGCTATCTAACTGTCATTGAGATGGAGAACATGCAGCTGAGGAGCCATCTCGCTAGGGAAAACTGGTAGATTAAGGAGGTCTTAGCTCGGTTACCCCCTCTTGCAACCGACGTTAATGCCAAAAAGAGGCAAAGTGTGTCTCACATGTCCCACGGGAATAATCGGCCTAAACCAAGTTCATCTGTTAGGATCGCCACTCTGAGTTCTATGCATTTAGGACGAAATCACCAGAATGTTTGGCCCACTGACCATCACAAGGGTCATCAGCATGTCATTCAGTTAGTAAGGACTTCGACCCCAAGCTCGGTGCCTTCTTCACAAATTTCCAGGAATGCCCATGACAACCCACAAGGAGGGGTTGGGACAGGCTCACGAAGGCATAATGCTCCAACAAATCCCTCTATGCCACAATCGGAGCTCCAGGCACAGAGAACTAGGGACATTGGAGTAGAACAAAGGCGGGCTAACTTAGTCCATCCTGATGGAACGAGGATAGCCTCATCAATATGGCATCCTCCATCACCTATAAGACATCCAACACCGCCTCATCCTCAACAAGATATTCTAGTTCATGGGGATAGCAGGAGAAATCCTCTCCCGTCTGCACATACTTTCGTCCTATGAACGCGTGCTGAGAATCCAGGCCCTTGATCCCAACCGCGAGTTGTAAGCTTCACAAACGGAAGTTGTTAGATGAAAATCCATCATAGCAGCAGGTCCGAGAGCAACCTAAGAAATCATTTGAGTTTAGCGTAAAGTCCTCGGTATGACCCACAGCCCGACTTGCGAGATCATCTGAATTCGCAAAGACGGTATCCAGCTCGGGATGAAGATATTAGCTATACTTGACACGAGGGAGGTCCGTCCATAGTAAGCCACAATGAGAATGCCCCACCTAACCAAGCAAGAGCTTAGAGAGAAAATAACATGTCAAACACGTATGATAGGATGGGAGCTGTTGAACAGCCCCCAGCTAACCTAGGGAATAGGGACCAAACCCTCAAGAGACTACGTCTAATGGAAGAGCAAATGAAAAGAATCTTGTCCAGGAAGGAAAAGGACGATTATGACTTAGATGAGGAGCTCAAACCTTTTTCTCCAAACATTGCAGCAGCAACATATCCTGTAGGTTTTAGGATGTTGCACATGTCAAAGTTTGATGGAGAGGGAGATTCGTCCGATCACCTCGGAATGTTTCACACCATGATGATGGCCTACAATGTCGGGCTCGACCTAAGGTGTATCTTGTTCCCTAAAACTCTAGTCGGCCCTACTAGGTAGTGGTTTGAACAATATAAGTGGCATTCCATAAGCTCATGGAAGAAATTTTCCTCCGATTTCAAAAAAGCATTCAAAGCTTCACAGGCGGCTCGGGTTGAGGTTGATTCATTAGCCAATGTAAAGTAGCAACTTGGCGAGACGCTGAAGGCATATATGAGCAGATTTTTCAATGTTGCTACACAAGCTAGGGATATTGATGACAGCTCCAAGATCATGGTTATGAGGACGGGAATCCTCATCGGGGGCGACCTAGGGCAGGAACTCCAAAGAAAAGGAGTTAAAAGCGTAGAAGAATTCTTGGCCTGAGCTCAAGAATGCATAAACCTGGAGGAGGCACAAGATTCTATCGCATGAACTAGCCAGACCCCTGTCCAACCCGTTGGAGCAGTAACAGATGTTGCAGCTACGGCTCAAACCATTACCCAGAATAACCAAGGGGGGAACAACAAAAGGAAAGGGAAGGGTGAGAGCGACCAGAGCGGGACGAAGAAAAACAAGTCCGGGGAGAAGTTCAAACCTATCTATGGTGCATATACTGACCTAACGGACACCCGCAAGCATATTTTTCTGGGAAATTCTAATTGCTTTCCATGGAAGAACCTTTGAGAAACCAAAGAGCGAAGAGAGCTCCTTCAAAATTCTGCTGATTCCATAACGGACATCGGTCATAACACCGATGTTTGTCGGTAGCTGAAGGATGAAATTGAAACTCTCATCAGAGCTGGGTCGTTGGCCTAGTACGCCCAAAATTGGGTAGTTCCTAATCAGTCCGCCGGGCAGAACCCTCAATCAGTCCCAGAGGCTCCGATGGGCCAATCTGGAGCTTAGGAAAACCAAGTCGAACGTTCTCCGATAGTAGGGGAAATATAACCACTATTACAGGAGGACCTCATTTGGTGGGCATGAGCAGCGGGGCACAAAAGAGGTACATTAATGAACTGAAGGCTCATAACAGGGTGGAGTTTGTCTTAGAGCAACGGTTATCAAAACAACAACGATTGGAAAAGCAACCAATCATTTTCACAGAAGAGGATGCTAGCCACGTCCAATTCCCACATAATGACCCCCTGGTAGTATCTGTGCAGCTCGCCAACCAAAGGGTCCGAAGAATACTGATAGATAGCAAAAGCTTTGTAAATTTACTTTTCAGGTCCACCCAGGAAAAAATGGGACTGTCCGTATCCAATTTGAAGGCGACCTCGATGACTTTGTACGGGTTTCCGGGTGAAGGATCAGTGGCCATAGGGACAATCGAGCTGGTGGTGACATTGGGCGAAGAGTCATGAACTATCTCAAAAGTACTCGAGTTCATGCTAATCGATTGTCCGGCCGCATACAATGCGATTTTGGGACGACCTACGCTGATGGCATTTGAAGCCATAACATCTATCCGGCACCTTGCAATAAAAATCCCCTCAGTTACGGGGATATGCACAGTCAGAGGTGATCAGCTTGCTGCCAGAAAATGTTATAGCATTTCTTTGAAGGGAAAGTCACAACCCGGGCTGTAGGAAACGATCATAAATGATGAAGATGAGGAGTCCCAGGAGGTGGAAGTCACCCGTGGGATGGAAGAACCCCAACAAGAAGAGGACAGTGAAGTTGCCCAACATGACGACATTGATCCGTTGATAGGCGAAGATAGGTCAGAGTTCAAAGCCATAGAAGAGCTCGAGGAGTGAACATCGACCCCAAAGAAGCTTCGAGAGTCATAAACATTGGGAAGAATCTTGAAGTCAAAAGAAAGAAAAAGTTGGTCGATTTTTTACAAAAGAACTGGATGTTTTCGCTTGGTCGCATGAGGATATGATGGGAATCAGTCCGAATATAATAATGCACACAATAAATTTGGACAAGAACGTGCCTGCAAAATCCCAAAAATGGCGACTTTTGGGAACGGTTCGAGCTGAAGCACTAGAGGAAGAGGTAGCTCGGTTAGTAAAATGTGGGTTTATCCGAGAGGCAAAATACCCGATCTGGGTTGCCAATCCAGTGCTAGTCCCAAAGCCAAATGGGAAGTGGAGAACCTATATCGACTTCTCTAACCTAAACAAAGCTTGTCCCAAGGGTTGTTTCCCACTGCCAAGGATTGACCAGTTGGTAGACGCCACGGCAGGTCACGAGCTCATGTCTTTCATGGAAGCGTACTCTGGATATAACCAGATCGCAAAGAACCCTGGGGACTAAGAGCATACTAGTTTCATGACCGAACATAACGTATATTGTTACAAAGTTATGCAAGTCGGATGAATCACGGTACCCACTGATAGAGAAGCTGGCATTCTGTTTAGTTTTGGCATCTAGAAAGCTCCAGCCATATTTCCAGTCTCATTCCATCAATGTCTTAACCGACCAACCTTTAAGGCAGGTATTGCAAAAACTTAAAACGTTGGGACGTCTCTTACAATGGGCCATTGACTTACCTAGTTCGAGATATTATACATGCCATGAACTTCAATCAAGAGTCAAGCCTTTGCTGATTTTATGGCTGAATGCACCAGTTTTTAGGACGAGCTCATGAGGGAGCCGGTGTAGGAATTATGGAAAATCTTTGTTGATGGATCGTCTAACGAGAACGAATCATGAGCTAGAATAATCTTAATCTTTCCAGAGGGACATCGATTCCATACAGCTCTAAAATTCAAATTTGAGGCATCCAACAATGAAGCAGAATATGAGGTCGTACTGGCTGGGCTGACAGTGGCAAGAGAGCTGAAGGCGAAAGCCATCCAATGCTATAGTGATTCCCAACTCGTGGAAAATCAGGTATTGGGAGAGTATCAAGCTCGAGGCATCAAGATGGTAGTCTATAAGGTAAAAGGGGAGTTATTTGAATTTGAGTTTAGCTCTATTGAACAGATACCCTGCGAGCAGAACTCTAACGCTGACGCTTTGGCACGACTTGCTACCACAAAAGAGGCTGAAACATTAAATGCAGTACCAGTGGAGTTCCTGGAGAGCCCAAGTGTACTAGGAGAAGCAATGGAGGTCAGAATGATTGACACAAGACCGACCTAGATTACTCCTATTATGGAATATCACGCGGCTGGAAAGTTACCTAACGACAGAAATAACGCGAGAAAAATACTTTTTCAAGCTCCATGATACGTAATAGTTGATGGAATCCTGTATCGGCGAGGTCATTCGTTACCCCTCCTACGATGTGTTCTGCCCGAGGAAGCTAAACCAATTTTGCAAGAAGTACACGAAGGTTTTTGTGGAGATCATGCTAGGGGCAAAACCTAGCGCTGAAAATACTGAGACAGGGCTATTTTTGGCCCACTTTAACGAAGGATTCGATCTCGTATGTTCAAAAGTGCGACAAATCCCAGCATTTCCCCATAGTTGCCCGAGTTGCTCCAGTCGAGGTAACAATGATTTCATCCCCATGGCCATTTGCAGCACGGGGGATTGACCTGATAGGTTCCCTACCTATGGGAAAAGAAGGAGTTCGATATGCAGTGGTGGCAATTGATTACTTCATGAAGTGGGTAAAAGTCGAACCTCTGGCAACCATCACCTCAAAGAGCATCCTGGATTTCATGGTGAAGAATACCATCTATCGATTTGCGCCTCCTAAGAAGATTGTGTCAAACAATGGGACATAGTTCGACAGTGATCTCTTCACAAAATTTTGTGAAAGATACAGCATAACGAAGAGTTTTTCGTCAGTAGCATACCCACAAGCCAATGGCCAGGTCGAGGCTGTAAATAAGACCCTCAAGGCGAGCCTGAAGAAAAGGTTGGACGAAGCCAAAGGATTATGGCCTGAGCAGCTTCCGCAAGTACTCTAGGCCTACCAAACTTCTCACCGGACCTCCATGGGGCATACTCCTTTCTCACTAACCTTTAGAAGTGAGGCCATGCTTCCAATCGAAGCAATGGTGGCTACTCACAGGTAGAGGATTTTTGATCAAGAACAGAATAACGAGCTACTTAGCGCATCCCTCGATCTGATTGAACAAAAATGAGAAGAATCGTAATTACAACTTGCCCATTATCAACAAAAAATCACTCACTATTTCAATTCAAAAGTCAAGGGATGCAGACTCGGATTGGGCGATCTGGTTCTCCGGAGGGTCTTTTTGGCGAATAAGGACACCAAGGATGGTGTGTTGGGCCTGAACTAGGAAGGACCTTACCAGATCGTAGAAGTCTTACGCAAAGGGACTTTTAAAATAGCCTGATTAAATGGGGAAGTAGCCCCACGGACCTGGAATGCTCTTCATATAAAAAATTATATCAATAATATTACCATCAATGTAAGGCTTATTTATAAAATCCATTTCATATAAATGATAGATGGATTATTGAATAACCATTTCTTAGTTTTAATATTGCAAGCTCGTGTTCTCACATTGTAAAAGTAACTAGAAAAGTTTATACATTCTGGTTACTTGGGGGCACATAATCGAGTTTTTGAGAGAATTAAGCCAACTCGGATAAGATTAAAGACTTGGAAGCTGGGAGAAATTGATTATTCAACGACTTTTTTAAAGCCTGAGTTTTCAATCAACCTAGCATGAACTAAGCTTTAATTTGTCTAAAACCCATGGATATAACCAGGTTCGAAGCTTAGAAGCTTGGAGAAATTGATTATTCAACAGATTTTTAAAGTTTGAGTAAGATTAAAGACTTGGAAGTTGGGAGAAATTGATTATTCAATGGCTTTTTTAAAGCCCGAGTTTTCAATCAACCTAGAACGAACTAAGCTTTAATTTGTCTAAAACCCCTGGTTATTCATCTATAACCGGGTCCGAAGCTTAGATGCTTGGAGAAATTGATTATTCAACAACTTTTTAAAGTTCCAGTTTTCAATAAACCTAACACGAACTAAACTTTAAAAAGAAATTTTTTTAAACCCTGGATATAACAAGGTCTAAGGCCTGATTCTTAACAGGTATAATGCTATTAAGCTTATTAAAAACCCTGGATATAACTGGGTCCGAGACTAGATTCTTAACAGGTATGATGCAAATAAGCGAGCGAATTCTCGGATACAACTAAGATTGATAATATCTATCTCGATCTAAAGTCGATCCTTAAGATTTCGAATGTACAAGAATCTAAGGATTCATAAACATTAGAAAATAGTAAAGGAAAGACAAATAGATCACAAGTTAGATGTATATTCAAATACGAAAAATATCGTCACATCAAAGAGAAAAAACCTCGAGCTCAGCTCGAAGCCAATTGTTTTAATCCCAAGGGATTGTTAGAAAATATATGATAATGATTACAAAAGAAAATCACAAATAAAGTCATTGGGCTCCGTCAGCTCGCCCCGCTGAAGTAACCTCCTCATTGTCTCCCTCAACTGCTCTGGAAGCCTCACCAGTCTTCGAGGGTTCTTGCGAAAACTAAATCTTGAATATAGCAAGATACAAATCCCAAAGCTCGGGCTCCATGAAAGAGAAATTCCCATCCTGGTTGAAAGCCCAACAATGGTAAAACATCTCCTGCATTATTGACGAAGATAGTGCTACTTCCTCCTTGGCTTTAACCTCGGCTTTGATTAGTTTTTCTTTTAGTTCGTCATTCTCAGCCTAAAACTATTTAGCACAGCGATTCACCTCCGTGGCCCGAGCCTGAGTGGTGGACAATGCGGTATTCACAGATTGCTCGCCCTCCTGAGAAGAGATGAGAGCATCCTTGGCAGCTTGCTCATTCTCCTGAGCAACATTCAGGGCTGTTCTGGCAGCATTTAGGTCAGCTCAGAGTTCTTCATTCCTGGCCTTGACACGAGCTATGCTTCGGTATTGAGCCAATACAAACTGAAAAGTAACAAAGCAAGTCAATAAAAAAATAATAAACATAATAAAGAAATGTTAGTAGTGGGAAAAGGACTCACAGTGAGGTTCATCCCCATGGCAGACTCGAGGAAATCTTCGAGGCTGTGTTCCTCTATGGCCCTCAAATCCCTAGCATTGGCCTTATATGCATGGCCCACCATATGACTCACCGTCTCATATACGATTCCTTGAAAGGCCTTGGGAATCTTGTCCAGATCGTGTGGCTCGATCGATATCCAGACGAGAGGAATTCACTTTGGATGGGAGGTTCGGTTTGGATCACTTGGGGGTGCGAGGGAAGCATATGTCGAGGAGGGGGAGGAGGAATTTTTTGGACAGTGATAGTTGTCACCGGAGCTGGTTCCCGAGCAGTGCTCGCAATTTTACCCTTAAGGGGGGACTATGTGGTACCCCCCATTTTAGGGATGGCCTTCTTTACCACCCTGGGCCTTTTCATTATAGAACCAGTTCCGGATCCCCCAGTCTTGAAGGCAGTCCTTAGATCGGGAGCTCCTGATGATTCCATATCTTCACCTGAAAAAAGAGCGAACAGATAATTTAATTCACAGGAGTAATGCTTCAAAGGTATTATGAATGTAAAAGAGAGGGAGAGAGAGATAAAGAGAGAGAGAGAGAGAGAACAAGGATCCTACCCTTTGGACTAGGGGAGGAATCTATTACAATCAGCTCGAGTGTATGGCCCGGGCTAGGCACGATCTCTAACTCTAGGATTAATGGAGGGGAGGGGGAATCTAAGGCTATGATCTCTTGGATCCTAGGGGGTTCAGGTCCCTCCACTGGGCTGGATTCATCTATGTACTACCTGAATCCAGGAGCAAATGCACCCTGGAGCAGAGAAGGCTAGGTCCTACGGTTTGTTCCATATTCTTCGAAGATAAAGGATCTAAAGTTTAGGGTGTTATCAACTACAACGGTGCCTTTAGGATAGCTATGATCATAGCGTACCACCAAATGATCCACACATTGGAGGAGGGTTATGTTTAGATCTGGATTGGTAGGATGTCGGCTAACGAATTTGTTTGGGTTAAAATGGATTAACTTAAAGTTGGCAACAACTCAATGTAATTCTCTAGAAAGGTATGGGTTACCTTGGTTGGAAGGGTCGGTTGCTGCCCCAAACGCAGCTCGCTCAAGATCGCTCCCTTGATTGGCTTCAGGAGCTCATATTTTTCACACAAGTGGTGCCACGTCTTCTTCCTCTTCAGTGTCCTCAGTGGCTGTCAGGGCCTCTTGAGAAGAGGGGAGCTCGAGGATAACAAGGAGCAAAGATCGGGTCCTCAGAGCTAATGTCTAACCCTTGTTGATCAATTTGCATGCCAACATGGTGGCATCATTCATAATCTAGCGATAATATTTTTCCTCGGGGGGAGACTGGACAAAGTCTCGTACTAACCCCCAAGGGTCACAGATTTGCATGTCCTTGCGAATATAGCTGCACGAGGAACAAACTCAGTCAGGACATATAAAAAAAATTACAATGAAAGGAATAAAAATTCACATGCTGAATTCACAAAGAAAGAAAACTTACGAGGACAGTTGAAGTACCGATGTTCACAATTCTTGAACCCATTCGACATAAAGAATAAATCTTTATAGTCATTTAGGTGGCTGGGAAGCTTGATGATGGAGCTGGAATTAGGGAATCTGGTGAGGTAATAAAACCCATCACCTTGTCCTTTCTGGTCAGGACTTGCTTTGAGGCAGATTAAATATAAAATGTCTACTGGAGTGGGGAGCTCCCACTCATGCCTCAGAAATAGATATTTTAGTCCCGCTAAAAGTCTGTAAGAATTTGGGGGGAGCTAGAAGGGAGAAAATTTGACGTAGTTCAAGAAATCTATGAAGTATTGGTCCACTGGGAGGAAAGCATCAGCCTTCAGGTGCTCATCACTCCAAGCCCCATAGTCGTCTTGGAAGGGGGCACAACTCTGTTCCCCTTCAAATGCAGGTCGGGCAAGGAGACCGTCAACTCCCATCTCGATATTGTGATTCAAGAGGATTTTGTTCACCTTCCCCTGAGTTGTTATCTTTGAGACTATGTGCTCTACCTCGAAAAAAGCGTTGGGCTCGCCGATGACTTCTCTCTCCACCACAGGACCAAAATGTGGGATAGGAGATTCAGAGGCGATCTGCTTGCCTTTTATTTTTGCTTTGGGTAGATGAGCTCGCGACATTCTTCTTAGGAGGTGCCATAATTTAGATCGCCTGACGACAAAGCGGCCTAGTTAGTAGGCGACCTAAGATGGTCTATAATTATGGTTGTGGAGGTACTAAGGAATAAAAGGACTACTTTCGAAGTTTGAAAGTTTATACGAGCTAAACTTTGTACTAGTCTCAACGCATGGACTCGCGTGGTATCCTAGGCCATGTGCCTCGATTTCTTAAAATCCCCAGATACTTCGGGATTTGTGTGTCAAAACTATTAGACCCACTACTTTCCTTTGGGAGGAAATTTAATGCAAAACTGCCTAAGGAATTGTAACCCTTAAGCAACCTAGGTTTAAACCTAAAACCCCTTCGGTTTCGATACCCCAAACAGGTATTCTTCAAACCAATTTTCCATTATGGTTCTCCAAGATTAGCCCAGAAAATTACCCAGATTTATGGCTGTCCTATTTCTAAATTGGTTTGGGTTCATTCACGAAGCCTAAACCAAAACCCATTTCCTATTGGCACTTATAAATAGCCTAATAATACTGAACATCAAACATTTTTGAAGTAAAAAGGAAAAATTCATATTGGAAAATGAAGAATAAAAAAAAATCAAACCAGGGGATTAAATACTTACAGAAAATACGTTTGATTCAGAGGAAATGTAGGTATGTCCACTGGAAGTTCCTTGAAAGCTTCTGAAATTTTACAAGACAATGAAAGTTTCTGGGGATTCTGGAGAAGAAAAAAGGAAACTTGAATGCTTGAAAAGGGAAATTTTTTTAATGTGAAGGTGGTGAGGTCTTAGGACTGATCACCATATTTATACGTAAACCACATAAATCAATCTGATCCATCCAATTGGGTTAGTTCGAGATCCAAGTGTCAAGGTTAAATAGACCACATGGCGGAAAAAAGTTGATAGGACAGTTGTTTCAGTCCTCGAAACCCGAACGGAAGCCAATTGTAGGAAGCCATGTATCCAATACTAGAGTAGTGGGCAGGCACGATTTTATATGGCAGAAGTCTAAAAGCCCCTACTGTGTATGTCAGAAAGTGACGACATCTAACACGAGTAGGAGCTTGGGGGAAAAATGTTGTACCCTAAACTTAGAACGAGTTCACTTGCCCAGCTCGTGTACTGCTGGCAGTTGAATACGTGGAAAGATACCCAAGTAAAATATAGTTATTTACCATGTAAACGTCTAGAGACTCATAATGGTCAGACCCAATATTAGGCGTCCTGGATTGACTACGAGCTCGAAGTCAAATAGCTGTCAAGCACAAGTTTGGTTGAGATATTCAACTCGTGAGGACTTAGATATAACGCTTAGTGAAAGATCCCAAGAGACTTGGGAATTCTTTCTACGCTCATTAATGACCAGGCTGTATTATATCTATATCATTTATTACCCGAGATAGCAGGAGCGTGTTTATTCTGTTACCAAATCATATCCCAATATAAATGGGAATAATCTGTATTAATTATATACCATATATAATTACGTCTTTTATTTACACAGTGACCCAAAAACCTGTCCATGGAATTCCCCTATAAATACTAGGAATATTGGACAAGGAAGGGGGACCATATTCTGATATACCGAAACTCTGCCAAAATAGAGATAGAAACAATAATAATATGGACTCATGGACTAGGTGGATTTTAGCCACTGAACCATATAAAAGTTCTGTGCTTTTGAGTGAGTTCTTACTATTTTCATTGCGGTTTACTATCAAGCACTAATCTACCCGTTTTATTTCTTAATATACTGTTGGCGGAAAACTGCATCAACATATTCATATCCATGGTAGGACACTGATTTAATGGATGAGCATTCCCACATGCCCCACATAAACTCTATACTTGCATGGTTTGAGCTGACATGTTGCTTTGTTGTAACTGCTTCGTTAAATCTACCACTTGCGTTGTAAGCATGGAAATAGCATTCAATTCAATCGTACCAGTCACCTTCTTTGTTTGTCCCTATTTATTTGGCCACTGGTAGTTATTCATTGCCAAGTCCTCTAACAATTCATAAGCCTCATTAGCACTCTTGCTCATGAACGCAGCTCCTGTTGTTGCATATATTATGGTACGAGTAGTATCATTCAACCCATTATAAAAATTATGGACTAGCATCCATTTCTCTATACAGTGAAGTGGGCACTTCCTTAACAACTCTTTAAATCTTTCCCATGCATCATACAACGATTCCTCTTCTGTCTGGTAGAAATTATTATTTTCCCCTCTCAACTTTGCAGCTTTTGCTAGAGGGAAAAACTTTGCTAAGAACTTTTGGGCTAACTCCTCCCATGCTGTGATAGAATTAGCTTGCAGTGAAATTAGCCAACTCTTCGCCCAGTCTCGTAGAGAGAATGGGAATAATCTAAGTATAATCGCATCGTCACTCGCCCCATTCATCTTAAATGATGCACATAACTCCAGGAAATTGCCTATGTGCAAATTAGGACCTTCCGTGGGCAACTCCCCAAACTAAACAGTAGACTGCACCATTTGTAATATTGTTGGCTTAATCTCAAAATTATTTGCAGCAATAGTAGGGTGTCAGATGTATGGATGCACTCCTGTGACAGTAGGAAGTACATAGTCTCTAAGCATTCTTGGTCCTCGTTCCACTGGAACCTCTGCAATATTTGGGATATTATTAGCAGCATTGTTTGCTACATTTCCTTGATTCTCAGCCATGGTAAAATCCAACATTTTCTTTATCTTTCGGTTTTGTCTGCATGTTCTTTCAATTTCAAGATCTACTGATATTAGTTCATTTTGTCTACTTCGTTGCATATACCAATAATTTTTTAAACACAATACAACATCGATCTGAATGAGTACTAAACGAAAAAAAAAACCAAAGTAGAACAAAAAACAATTAATTTTGATACTCGATATTAGTCCTCGGCAACGGCGCCAAAAACTTGATCGCTGAAATCTACACACAAGTATACATGGTCATGTCAAGTAATAAATTCCGTAAGAATGGATATCGTCCCACGGAGACTATTAACCAATTACCAATAATTGTTTTTCAATTTCCATTTGGTGATTAAATTTAAAATGAATAATTCTAAACTACGAACACAATTTAAATAATTGTAAACAGAACAATGATTCAACGAATTAAAAATCAATATTAAAAATCAATAATAAAAAGCCTAGGGAATTAATTTCATCAACTTTTCATTCTATTAATTTTACTAATCAGTTCTAAATCCCTTCTTCCTATTCGAATAGCAGGTTAACAAAAATCTATTCTAATTCTTTTTCAAGATATAAGATTTTAACCTATATGCAAGTTTTCTCCATCTTGTGATAAACGTAAACACATAGCATGCATTGAGAATGGTAACCTAATTGCTACACAAGTCATACAGGTACTCTCGTCCAATATGTAACGTATGTCTATATAACGATAGCATATTCAATTCACATCTTTCGAATTTTGAATCAAAATCATAAATCAAGTAAATAGTGATCAAGTATTTACTAGCATTAAGCAACATCATATAGATTAGAATAAAGGAGAAGTATCAATAGAACATCTTAATAAAATTAAATTGAAATTCAAGCGACTACATTAATCCCTAGAAAAATAATTTAGTTCACATCAGACATAATGACAATAACATTTAGATACTTGTTCATAGAAAATTACCTAAAGAATTAAGATGAAGAAGAAATCTAGAAAACAATAAACCAGAAGTGTTTTCTTAATCTAGGGTTTTCAAAACTAATCAGGGCTGCCAAAATTCACAGAATAATGTCACTTATATAGTTTTCCAATGCTCCAAAGTGAAAAGACCGTTTTGTTCTTTTAAAAGTGGCTTAAAACTGCAAAGTCATGTCGATAGCGCTGTAGCGATAGGTTTTGGGCGCTACGGCGCTAATAACAGAGTCGAATTCCATCAAAAATACGCCAACTAGCGCTATAGCGATAAGTTTGTAGCGTTATAGCGCTTCAATCAAACCCTTAACTTAATGTCAACTAGTGTTGTAGCTCTAGGTTTGTAGCGTTGTAGCGCTATTTATAAAAACAAAAGCATTCAAAACATCCAATTAGTACTATAGCGCTATTATGCTAGCGCTGGGGCACTATGCACAGTGGCTTAACTCAGACCCCTTGCTTACAAAACGACTCGATTGTCTCCAAAATAGCTCAAATTTCTCCCACTTTTACTTCATTCATCTCTTTTAACTGTCTTAACATCGAAAACCTGAAACATAAACACACAAGCATAAATCTACGATAAAATAGCCCTAAACAAATGAAAACCTTCCTAAAAACTAGACCATAAACGAGCCTAAAACTCGTTTATCAGAATGCTAAGTGAGAGTTGAAAAGAGAAGTATAGAAAATCTGGTTTTGATAATTTAGGGTTTTAGACTCTCTCTACAACAAAAGTCATTTTCTAAGCCTCATTATTCTCTTCTCTTCTTCTCTCTGTATCTATCTTATGTGTTGAGAATTGCGCACTCTAGTCTAGGTGATTCTAAGAATACTGTGGAAGACTGTGAAGAAATTTGAAGATCATATCAGTTTCTTGGTGATACCCTGCGACAGAAAGGATACAAGGGTTAGAGAAACTGAAGGAATAACTTATTCATTCTGCTGCATATAATGTAAGTGTTCTTATCATTATCTCTGTTTAAATTTAATTGTAGAAATGCGTTCTAGGTTTTCTTATATTAATTTGTTTAGTATATAATTTACATTGAAGTAAATAAGATCATGTATAAATAATTCCCAACAGACATAAGCGTGAAACTCCACATGTAGATGTGCAAAAGCTAATGCAACACCGCCTCCAAATACCACCTTAGGCCTGTTGAGCATATGTTTATGATAAGAAATTGAACTAAAGAGACTAAGGAATCAAACAGAATTGAACTTAAGAATAAGGGTACCTTTGTTGACCTTATAGATTGGCCTAACTCCAAAACCGAAATACTCTAATCCTCACTTCCCAAGTGTTTGATAAAGCCTAAGAATGGTAAAGATTTTTTTCTTTCCCAACCCAAGTGTATCACTCTTATGGTCTCACTAGCACCTTGGAGTCTAATCACAGCTGAAGAGTAAGTAAAAAGGGTTGGGTACTAAGTCCTATTTATAGAGGTAAGGAGTGAAACTAACCTCATTTTGATTTGAATAAAAATAATGAATTTAATTGAAGATAATTGAATTTTCGTCAATCAGAGGCTGAAGACTCGGTCAAAACTAACAAAGGTAGGTCTAAGGAGTCAAAGGTGGTTTTTAAAAATTAAAACAAAAATAAATAAAAAATAATGAAATATGGGCGATATATCGCCCCTATGTGGTGATATATCGGCTAGACCCTAATCCCGAGCCTCCGTTCGTACAATCGTGCAACGTCAACGTGTTTTCCGTATTCAGCGTCATGCGATATATCAGCTCTAGTGTTGTGATATATCGACATACGTGATTATTTTAAACACGTAATTGTACTTTTTTAGCATAATTAAGGTTGGATAACTACTTTGACTGAGTCAAATTACGACCCTAACAGATTCTGGTGAAGACTAAGTCTTATATTCCCTTATTTTATCATTAAAATAATAATTCCTTAATAATCATGCATATGACAAGTGTCATAATCCTATTGGCTCTATCTAAACCTTAGGAATAACCACGCTCATGACAAGTGTCATATTCTTATTGGCTCTATCTAAACCTTAGGTTATAATAATTATCATATTTATAACCAGCAATATTAATCAAACCTTATGTTAAAATTAATATTCTTAAACTATAGGTTAAACTTATAAAATCCATAACTATTGTTAGGAGTTTCCAACTAAGTCCCGATTTGAACCAAAATCCACGAAATCTAAAATACTACAACTACTACTAGCTACCTAACTAAGTAAACATTCGGGGACTCTACAAAGGCATTTATAGCTCCAGGTCGAGGAGATATTTTGCCTCCAAGCTACATGGACTCTCTAAACTTATTTTCTTTCATGATTAGGGATGGCCTTAAGTTGGTATTACAAGCTTGTTGAGGCCCTCCAAATCATCTCCTTAGCTTCTAGGGAGTCTTGCACACATTTCACTATCCGGGGAGGGGTTGAACCTATGCTTGGGCTTCAAGGGAGGCCTTGAGCTCACCCCCTGAGCTCGGCCATTTACTAAGCTCGTCTCCCTAGGTTGCCTCCTAGGTGAGCTCATCCCCCTATGTCGCCTTTAGGTGAGCTCACCCCTAGGGTCTTACGGGGTGTAAACTTTGCCCTCGTGTCTCCTTGACCTCCTCAAAGCAACTCTTGGGTGTTGGCATCGTGTTTGGCTTTCTTTTCATTTCTCCATGCTCACATTAGTTACTTAGTAAACAATAAACTCCATGGAGGCTTGAGCTCACCCCCCCTCCCCAAGCCCTAGAGAGGCTTGAGCTCATCCCCAAGCTCCAGTAAGGTGCAAGTTTGATCCCCGAGGCTTTTCCTATCTCTTGGGACTCCTCTTGGATGCTTTTCTTGATGTGGATCCACAACATAGAAGGCTAAAAGAATGGACAAGGAAATACCTCGAGTAAATAAGGAACCACCACCGAAAAGGCTCACCGTCGTCGCTACCTTAGTACCACACACCAATCACCTACACGCATAATAATAATAATAATAATAATAATAAAATGCCCTCATTAGTACCACGTTGGATATGTGAATGTTTATATGAATAATGTTGTAAAAAAATTATATATCGAATGAGGGTGTGAAGGATAGAACCTCTCACCTGTTAGAACTATAAAGAACCAAATTCCACTAAACCAAGGCAAGTGGTAGTGCAAAAAAGGCTTTCAAGAATAAGGCCTATTTATAGAAAGTCAAACCTCACACTAGCCCTTGGATTCAATATTTGATCCATGGTTAGAAATGAAGCCTTACACTCACCTTGAGATCCGCAAAGTGAAATGGTAGGCTAACATTCATTCTAAAAAAGTCATGATGATCACCACCTCCAAGGTGTGTTTCTTCACACTACCAAAGCAAAGAAACACATTAACACCACATGTACTTTGAAGACACCATATCATAAAGTCTACCAAAGCGCCTAAAGACCCTCTCATAGAAAGGGGGGCAAGTGTGAACACTGAAAATTCGACATGTTCCCGAAACGGCCTCCTTGTCGCCGATGCCTAACAAGGTCATAACTTGAGGCTCTCACGTCCTACTTCAAGAATTTTGTAATAAAGTACCTAGGCGAGACCACATTGTGAGGTCCCTCGAAATACCCTTGTGTTTCACCAAGAAAGGGCCACGCTCACAAGCTAATTGGTTTGCACCAAGGAAAAGAAATGTCACGCGAGTCATTGTCTGGTGCCTAGGGGGTACCTTGCACCCAGATGGCGCCTCGCACCCAGGAAGGCACCTCGTGCAAGCAGGGGATCTCGCAACCAGGTGACGCCTCAAACCAGGAGTGCGCCTCGCACCCAGGAAAGGCATCTCGCGCCAACAGGAGGCCTCACACCTTCGGGGGGGGGGGGGGGGTGCCTCTTGCGTAGGCAACTGCAACCCAACTACACCAAGTCCCTTGCACCTTGCACCCCCAAAAAACTTGAAAGGTGCCACCAGCAAGGTGCACTACAAGAAATCCGATACTTAGCAAAACATAAAGAGGCTTGAGACACATGCACATCGTGGAAAGGTGAAAACATCCACTAGGTACACGGTATACGTATAGGTATTGAATGTACGTATCATCCAAAAGGAGACAAAGCACAAACATAGTGTCCACGCCAGAAAAGTAGTGGCAGTACATGGTGAGGCCTCCACTATCACACTCCCAACATCCTTACCAGACAAGTAGTGGTGGTACAAAATAGTACAAAGACAGGAGCATTCTTGCAGGTCTCTGATATGTACCATAACCAACCACGACCACTTCTTCAACACCACTACTACCTGCACCACAATCACCTGGAGTTTGCGGATGTAATCTTTTGTCCCCCTGGGACCATCATGTAGTAAGAGCCAGTAGTGCTCACCTATAAAAGGAGTTTCCTTTCTCCAAGGAGGGGGGTTGGAAAATTCTTGTAACATCATATCATTCTAAGAGAGATACATAAGTTTTCTTCCACTTTTGTTTTGGAACTTTTCTCTAAGTTTTTCTAAGTCCATCTAAGTTTACAAATTTCTTACTAAATCCTATGAGTTTTTCAACCTTAATCCATTGACGAGTTCTTGCCGTCAACTCAAGTATCAGCAAATGTCGTTCAACTATTGCGTTCAATTAATACGAGTGAAAATTTATAAAATACATTTACAATTCACCAAATCTAATGACCATCCCGAGGCAGTGGAAGACAATATTGCTATGCGTATATTATATGAAAGAGATATACTGATTAATCATTTTCTCATAATCGGAGGAGGAAGAGGAAGCCCTGACAAGGACGTGGGACAGTAGCAAAAAGGTAAATTGATCCCTAGTCAACGAATGCTTAAGTAAACCAAAGTTTAGGGTTGTTCATGAAATCTGGAAACCGCGGTTCGAAACCCCAACCAATCCGAACCAAACCATCCAAAACCAAACCGAATGAATCCAACGTCAGTGGTCTGGTTATCCAAATTGTTTTCCTCCTCTATGGTCCGGTTACGGTCCCAAAGTTACTCCCACTGGTCAAAACTGGACCGGACCATTTACATACTATGTTTATTTAAAAAATTTAATATATTTATACAAGTTTAAAATACATTAATTAATATAATAAATATGAATATGAACCGTTGATACCTGGCTGGTTACTTTGTTTTGAAACCTTAAACGTCGACTACAACAACTTTAATTTTTAAATGTTAAGTGCCACTCTTTCACTCTCATTAGTCTCATCTTTCTCAATTCTTAGTACTAAGTAAATTTCTTCAACTCAAACTTTCTGTGTCTATCACGCCGACAGTCGTCGACAGACACGGTGCTCTCCGTTGACCACCACCAGGTTTATTTTTTCTCTTTTCTATGTACATATACATATATATATATATATATTCTCCATATATTGTTATCTCACTATATATATATATATATTTCAATTTCTCAGACTGCCTCACCCTTGTCTCTCACGGTCGATGTTCTCTGCCAACCACCACACCAGTTGCTAGGTTTGTTTTCTTTTTATTTATATATGTATATATATATATGTGTGTATGTATATATGTCTATCTTATGTGTCTATATATCTCACTCTCTCACTTATGGCACTCTCAGTCTCTCATACTATCTCTTCTCTCAAAGTCCATGGTACTCTTCTCTTCGTTTCGTTAACCACCACGACAGTGACCAACAGGTTAGTTTTTTCATTTTATGTTTATATATATATATATATATATCACGTGTTTTGTTTTTTGTCTTATATAATATTTGAAAGTTAGTAGTACAAATTAATATGTATATATATAAGTTTGTAACTTTTTATTTAATATTTATTTATTTCTACATAATATTTATTAATATAATAAATTAATACATTTATTTATATATATATATGAATGATGTAGTTTAAATTTTCTTAATGTCTTTTTTTATATCTAGACTCACACTTTAGCACCAATATATATATATATAAGATATTAAACTCATTTGTGACTATTTAAAAATAATTCAGTAACTTTCATTACTATTGGAGTATTAGTGTGCTCAAACAATGCTATATGTAGTTAGTAGTGATTTTTTTATCAATTATTATACACACATATATATATGAAATATTTTATTTTTATTTTTTCCTAAGTAAAATAATATTTTCAACTCAAGGACTTTTATTTTTCTTTATGAAACATATACTTTCTTCACATCATTTTATATTTTTCATATTAAATTAATATTGCTTATTTTTTTTATTTAGTATATATGTGTGTCAATTTTGGTATATTATGTTGCTAAAAATTGTATATTGTTTTGTAATATAATTATACTAGTGAGGTAATATACATTTGTTTGCTGATTTTTTTATGGTACATTAGCTACCTTGTTAATTTTTTATTTTATTTTTTAATAAGTTTGTGAAATGAAGTTATGACTTGTGAGTTATGTTTTCATGATTTAATGAATTTTAGATTCGATTGAGATATGGAAGTTGAGAAACATAATCCAACCCAAACTCAAGACCCCCCCCCCCCCCCCCCAATCCATCCCAAAATGTTACTCCCACTACAACTAATGAGACTAATACACAAAAAAGAAAGTCTAAGAAAACTTCAGATGTTTGGGTCCATTTTAAACTAGTTGAGGGAGGTGATCCTAAAAATCCTAGGTGTGTATGTATTCATTGTGGGACTAACTACGCTTACAAGCCAACAAGAAATGAAACTTCTACAATTAGGGCTCATTTGAATAAATGTAAGAAATTTCCGAGAAGGGAAGAGGATACGAAACAGAAATTGTTGTCTTTCACTAAAAAAGAAGAGGGTTCTAATAGGCTAGTAGCGGTGTCTTAGACTAAAGAGGATGCTAGAGAATATTTAGCAAAATATATTATATTGGGTGAGCTTCCCTTTAGACATGTGGAAGGAGAGGGATTTAGGCAGTACTCCCATTACATGAATCCAAAGTTTGACCCTCCATCTAGGATTACTATTGCTAGAGATATTTACAATGTGTATGTGGATGAAAAGAAAAAACAAAAAAGTGTGATGAGTAGGGAGAGAGTATGTTTGACTACAGACACATGGACTTACATTCAAAACATCAATTACATGTGCGTGACATCACATTGGATTGATGGAAATTGGAAATTGCATAAGAGGATAATTGGTTTTTTTTCAAGTCTCCAATCACAAAGGGGAAACAATTGCAAATGAAATGATGGGATGTTTGAAAGATTGGGGAATATGGAAGGTGTTTACTGTGACAGTTGACAATGCAGCTTCTAATGACATGGCTCTTGAGAGGTTAAAAAAGAAATTGGGTGAGAAGAAGGGGGGGTAGTTATTGGTGGTGACTGACTACACATGAGATGTTGTTGTCACATCATTAATCTGGTAGTTGGAGATGGTTTGAAGGACTTGCACTCATCCTTATGCAGTATTCACAATGCAGTGAGATATGTTAGATCTTCACTGGCATGACTTAGAAGGTTCAAGGAATGTGCAAATGAGGAGAACATTTAATCCAAGGCATTGTTGTCCTTGGATATTCCAACTAGGTGGAATTCGACATACTTAATGCTTGAAGCTGCTTTAAAATTTAAGAAACCTTTCAGTAGATTAGAGGGGGATTTGAATTTCACTAGCTACTTTGATGAACCCTTGAATGGTAAAGAGGTAGATAGCCCTTCAAGTGAGTTAGATTGGGATAATGAAATTGTGTTTCTCAAGTTTTTGAAGACTTTTTATCAGTTGACTCTCAAGTTTAGTGGATCATTGTATTCCACCAGCAACCTTTACTTCTTAGAAATTTGTGAGGTGAAACAGGAGTTGAATGTTCTATCTAAAGACTCAGACAATTTGTTGGGCAATATGTCAACTAGCATGCGGAAGAAGTTTGACAAGTATTGGGGGAATCCCGAAAAGATGAATGTTGTTCTATTTCTTGGTATAGTACTTGATCCACGGTATAAATTGGAGTATGTTGCAGTATGCTTTAGCTATATGCAAAAAACTTGTTGAAATCTTTGAGGATAAATTGTGTAGGATCTTCCATGAGTACAATGTATCCCGACCCCACCAACCTACACAAAATCAGTCGAAGAAGCTTCTCAACCTATACAGTCAACAGAAGTTTTTACCTTGGGTGCTAAACGACAAATTTATTCGACCTTTATGAGACAAAATGCAATAAAGCGAGATGAGAGTGAGAGGAATGAAGTTGATCAATACATGGATGCAAATTCCGATGACTTTGGTGATGACTTTGATATACTAGCATGGTAGAAGCAAAATTCTAGTAGGTACAAAGTGTTGTCAAGAATTGCAAGGGATGTGCTTGCAACTCCCATTTCTACAGTTGCCTCAGAGTCTGCCTTTTCTACTGGAGATAGAATCCTTGATTCATTTAGGAGTTCATTATCTCCTAAGATGGTTGAGGCATTAATTTGTTCAAAAAACTGGTTAAGTTCTAATGGTGAGCCAGTTGTCATTCGCGAATATATGGATGAATTTGAAGGTTACAGAGATTGTGTTGAAGTTCTTCCAGGTTATTAGTGTGACAGTTAGAATCTTGTGATCCGTAAGAGGAAATACCGGGTAAAGCTGTGCAATCCCACACTACCTGGGGAAGGTCAAGTGTGATGTTCTAAGACTGTGTAGGTATGGGACTATTTAGTTGAAGAGGGCTTAAATGGATTGATGGGTACTACCTATATCAACAAGATGCATCTTCTTTTCGGTAGCCCATCACTTGAGAACTCCAAAGTTAAGCGTGCTTGACCTGGAGTAATCTCAAGATGGGTGACCTCCTGGGAAGTTTTCCCAGGAAGCGTGTGAGTGAGGACAAAGCACGCTGGAAAGACTCGTGTTGCTTTGTAGGGCCAGTCGTCATCCCAGGAAGCAGCCATAGTGACGTGGGGCGTTACAATTAGTCTTTCAACTCTCAAATTTCATTTCATTTGTGTATACTTATGTTATTATATGCTAACTTGGTTTCTTTATTTATTTTGTTTTTAGATGAAGCCTCATTTCTTACACAGGCTTTGGAAATGGTTGAGTAAGAACAATTTTAATTAAAATATATTTTTCTTAATTGACAACTTACTCATATACTTACTCAAAATATTATTATTATGTTTTCATTGTAGATTGAAGGATTGATGGGTAGAGGGTATCGTCTTCAACCATTTTACTACTTTATTGTTTGACTCAAGTTTGAAGGATTAATGTTTTCATTATGTTTTCTTTTAGTTAGTTATTTAAGACATTGAGTTATGTTTTTTATGGACTATGAACACTATGAAGTATTAGGTTTGGATGAACTAAGACTGTGATTTGTTATGTTGGGTTTTTATTATATGGACTAAAGAATTAAGGACTTTATGTTATGTTTTGAGAATGTTTTTATTTTTATTTATGTGCTATGTACTTGTCACATATTTAGTTAAATATATTATTCATATTGAAAAGTAAAAAAAAAACTAAAGTAATAAATAAAATAATTATTTTTAAAAAAATGGAATAATGATAAAATCTGAACCGTGGTTTCGAACCAAACCAATCCGTTCTTAAGTTGGTTGGTTTGGTTTGGTTTAAGCTTTTTATTGGTCTGGTTTGGTTTTGAATTTTCAAAAAACTGCCATACTGGTTTGGTTTGAAAAAATTAACAATCCAAACCAAACCAATCTGTGAACACCCCTACCAAAGTTGCTTGTATTATGCTAATCCTTCTATCCACATCCATTTCAATCAATATGTGACATTCGTCTCTGTTGAACAAGAGAAAAAAAGGTTACATCAGCGTCGTTATTCATTCCAGGATGGGCAATCGACTCCTCAAAATTGCAGATCTATCGCCATTTGCCTAGGTTATCGCTCTGAGAATGAGGCGCCTCTCACAATTGTCGCATGAACGATCTGCCCATGCCCAACATCTCCGCCGCACATCCAAAGAGAAGTTACCCAATGTCTGCCCAGCGTCTCCCATACTGTGTGAACAACTCACTGCCGAGATTACCGAACGATGAGAGATTGAGAGAGTGATGGAACTGGTGTCGGTGGGGGAAATTCGTGCATGAGGGTGGTACCATTTAGTAGTGCTTCTCATACAAGCATAAGAATGGAAAACGTGGGACCTACAAAAATAAAGGCAGCTAAAGAAATTCTCCCTCATGCATACGTGTATAACACTTTCCAATTTATTGTTCCGTACACCTCTCTATCACAAAGAATTGAAATTTTCAGACCGACTTGGCTGAGAACAGATGACTGGCGGCTCAACACCAATTGATCAGCTCGGCTTATGCTCCAACTTGTTCTAGTATTGGGCCTCTTTATTTCTTGGGCTCTATTTCTTCTTTTTGCCATTTCATTTAATTTCTCTACAAAAATGTCACAATCTTTTATCAAACAAAAAAAATCAAATTAAAATTAAATATTTCCAAATTAAAAATTAAAGCTTAACCTATTTTAATAATAATAATTGTGTAATAACTCTTAAAATTCTTTATAGCATAATAATCATAAAATACAAAAAAATAAATTAAAATCATTAAAATAACAATTTCTAAGCCTAATGAAATTAAAAAGATATGATCAAAATGTTACTTATCGAATTTCATCCACACTTAGATTTTGCTAGTTCCTTAGCAAAGATAATAAATAAAAACTAACTAAACTAAAAAAATAAAAAAAAAGCAATAAAGTCATGGTCTTGTAAAAAATAATACTTGTCTCAAAGATTGCATAAATATATAATTATAAGAAAAGTCAAGATTCACACTCCTTAGAATTTGAACTCAAGTATGTGTTGGGAATATATGGCTTTACACTTTGCAAATCAACAATTAATAAGAGTAATATTCAATATTTGAAACCCTAAATGCTAAGCAAGAACCATATTCAAAGTATGAACTCAAATCTTGATAATCAAAGAAACATGTTTATAATATGGATGTCACTCTTGAATATAAGAAACTAAATTATTAAATGATGATAAGATGAACTTAGAAACATTTAATTATCAATACTAACAATGAAAACACAATAGAGTAACACAAAACAAAGTTAGGGTTAGATAGATACAACCCCTGATTTAGAGCAACTTTAATCTTCAAACTTGGGAAAATTCTTAGGCTTATACACAATGAGAATATTGTTGTCTAAAATATCTATTCCAAGCCTTCCCTTATTGCTTGAAGCTTCGACTAAGTAGAATGAGATTTAGGATTTAATAAGCCTTAAAACTCATGCAAGTCAAGCAAAACTTGATGAGTTTCTTGGAGAAAACTTTGGTCTTTGAGAGCTAAAGAGGGAGAGAGAGTTAGAAAGTGTAATGACCCAACTACTCTAGACTTTGGACCATTAATGAAAACTAAGCATAGACACTAATCCCTAATAATACTTACAAGTGAAATAATCATACTTTATTAAAAACTTGTAAAAACAAATGTTAAACTTACATAAACTCAAAGCAGGATATGGGATCCCATTGTTTTAAAAAAAAACATAACTTAATTGTAATGAAAAGAGATTACATAAATAGGTGCGGAAAAATACACATAAACCATAAATAAAGACTTCATCCTCGAAACCGAAACTCTCGACTCCTTGAATCCATTCCGCCTCAATACACATTCCCCAAGCTTCCAAGAATCTTTCCCGCCACTAAAGCTATTTCCCTGCACATATAAACAAAAAGAAGTGAGCCTAATGCCCAGCAAGGAAAATCTAACATATAACCATATACATAAAATTCATAAGGTAACATAAAACATACTATAACACTTATGTCACATACATACTATAATGGCCATTATTACTTGGGGTCCCATAAACTAAACAAGTCATATGCCCATTAGATTAGTGGGGTCTTGCTAGCTAAGCAAGTCATATGCCCATAATCTATTTGGGGCTTGTTAGTTGTATAGGTCATATGCCCAAGTCTACAAACATACTTAACATAGCATTTTTCATAACACATATTCATAAGATAACATATAAAATCAGATAACACATAAATCCTATCCTATTTTCCTTACCAAAATTACCGGGATATGAGAACAGGTTTGGGACCTTGGAACACTCCAAAAACCTTGTGCTTAAGAACTTGGATTTCCTTGAGTACTTCTATGATCAATCTAAAACTTGCACCGAAATGTGTATAGAACCTTACTTCCCAAGTGTTTAGTAAGCTTGTAGTGATCAAGCTTATAATTCCCAACCCAAGTGTTTACACTCTCACACTAACCTAGCAACTTGCAGCCTCTGAATTTAGAGTAATATATGAATCAATGGCTGGGTACTAGGTCCTATTTATAGAGTTTAGGAATGAAAAGATCTTCATTTAACTTGAATAAAAATAATGGCTTTTTAAGTGAAAATAATTTGAATTATCGTTCAGCAGAGGCTGAAGACTCGCTCAGAAAGATGCTGGACTTATCAAGAGGTTAAGGATTTAAATGAGAACGTTTTTGAAAACTTTCAAAAACACACTGAAGGAGGTGATATATTGCCTGGGCCATTATGCCCGAGGCAATCGTGCAACGTTTCGTGTTTTCCGTATCTTCGTACTGCGATATATCGCCCCCTATAGCTGCGATATATCAGCATACGCTGAATATTTAAACACGAAATTACACATTTTTAGCTTAATTTGAATTAAGTAAATAGCCTTGACTAAGCCCTCTAACGTTTTCAAAGCTGCTGACTGACCTTAGGGAATTAAAATTTTAACCTTAATAAATTAAATCCTCAAAATAGTTAATCATTAATAAACCTATACATGACATGTGCTATTATCTTATTGGTTCTTATCTAAACCTTATAGTATAATAAATATTATCCTCAATATCAGTCATATTAATCAAACCTTAGTTTAAAATTAATATTCATAAACTATAGGTTAAACTTAGAAAATCTACAAGTACTACTATGAGTGTCCAAATAAATCCCGCTCTAAACCAAAAATCCACAGTCATAAAGATAATACTATTATTACTATTATACTACTATCTAACTTAGCTAAGTAAAGTTCTTGGACTCTACAATTCTCCCCTACTAAAAAGAATTTCATCCTCGAAATTTACTTACCAAATAACTCCGGATATCGGCCTTGCATGTCCTCCTCCAACTCCCACATTGCCTCTCGTTCAGAACTATTACTCCATAGGACTTTGACTATAGGAAAGCTCTTGGACCGTAACTGCTTCATCCCCCTATCTAGGATGCTAACCGATCGTTCCTCGTAACTTAAGTCTTTCTGGAGTGCTATTGTATCGTACTTGAGGACGTGAGATGGGTCTGACACATATTTGCGTAACATCGAGATGTGGAACACGTTGTGACTATCGGCTAGTGCAGGCGGTAGGGCTAGTCTATACACAACTGTCCCCACTTTGTCCAATATCTCAAAATGACCTATGAATCGGGGACTAAGCTTGCCTTTCTTCCCGAACCACTTGACACCTTTCATAGGAGATATCTTCAGGAAGACTTGATCTCCAACTTTGGAATTCCACATCGCGTCGCTTGGCATTCGCATAGCTTTTCTAACAGCTTTAAGAAGCAAGCATACGTTGTCTAATAAGCACTACTGCTTCTTGAGCTTGTCTAACAGCTTTGAGGCCTAGAAGCTGCCTTTCTCCTATCTCGTCCCAGTGCAACGGTGATCGGCACCTTCTTCCATATAACAACTCATAAGGTGCCATCCCGATCGTTGACTGGTAGCTGTTGTTGTAGGAAAACTCTATCAACGGCAAGTACTTGTTCATGATCCTCTGAAATCAAGTACACACGCGCGTAGCATATCCTCTAAAATATGAATCGTACGCTCAGACTGCCCATCTGTCTGAGGATGAAAAGTTGTACTAAGACTTAACTTAGTACCCATAGCTTGCTGTAAATTTCCCCAAAATCTCGATGTAAACACCGACCCTCTATCTGACACTATTGTCTTGGGGATTCCATGCAACCGTACTATCTCTTGGATATAGATGTTTGCATATTGGTCTGCCGTGTATGAAGTCTTAACAGGCAAGAAATGAGCCGACTTGGTTAGTCTATCTATTACTATCCAAGCGGAATCATGTTGCTTATTTGTCTTTGGCAGACCCGTCACGAAGTCCATAGCTATATCGTCCCACTTCCATTCTGGTACACTAAGCGGTTGCAATAAGCCTGCAGGCCGCTGAAGTTCAACTTTCACTTGCTGGCATATAAGACACTTAGATACATACTCTACTATGTCCTTCTTCATCCCTGGCCACCAGTATATTGCCTTAACATCATGAGTCATCTTGGTTGACCCCGGGTGAACTGAGTACGGGGTACTGTGCGCTTATTCTAGAATCGTCTTCTTAATACTTTGATCATTTGGCACGCATACCCGATCCTTATATCTCAATAAAACTTGACTAGATATTGAGAAATCTATAGTCTTGCCTTTTCTGACTGCATCCATATGTGCTGCTAGTGTGTCATCATGTCTCTGACCAATCCGTATGTCCTCTAGCAGATTCGATTGGATAGACAAGTTAGCCAGCTTGCCTATAACTACTTCTATTCCGGCACTGATCAGCTCCTGCTGTAGCGGCTTTTCTATTCTGGCTAAAGTTGCTAAATTTCCATAACTTTTCCTACTAAGTGCATCGGCAACTACATTCGCCTTCCCCGGGTGGTATAGGATTTCACAGTCATAATCCTTTACTAATTCTAACCACCTGCGCTACCTCATATTGAGTTCCTTCTGAGTAAAGAAGTATTTTAAACTCTTGTGGTCCGTATAAATCTCGCACCGTTCTCCGTAAAGATAATGGCGCCAGATTTTCAATGCAAAGACCACCGCTGCCAACTCCATATTGTGAGTTGGATAGCGATGCTCGTACTCCTTCAATTGTCGTGAGGCGTAGGCTATCACCTTGTCATTTTGCATCAGCACGCAACCCAATCCTTGCTTTGATGCATCGCAGTAGACTACGAACTTATCGTTGGGTGTCGGTACACTGAGTACTGGTGTTGAGCAAAGCTTATCCTTAAGCAACTGGAAGCTTTCTTCACACTTATCATTCCAGTTAAATCTTTGTTGTTTCCGGGTTAGGTTGGTGAGTGGAGTGGCTATCTTAGAAAAGCCCTCTACAAACTTCCTATAATAACCTGCTAACCCTAGAAACCTTCTTACTTCAGATGTGTTCTTTGGTCTGGGCCAATCCTTCACGGCCTCTACCTTTGATGGGTCTACTGCAACTCCATCTTTTGATATAATGTGCCCGAGGAACGCCACTTGCGAAAGCCAAAACTCGCAATTCTTGAACTTTGCGTAGAGTTGATGCTCCTTCAATCGCATCAAGATCAACCTCAAATGTCCCTCATGCTCTTCTTCATCCTTGGAGTATATTAAAATGTCGTCGATGAACACAACGACGAATTTATCTAAGTAATCCTTGAAGACCCTATTCATTAAGTCCATAAACGCGGCTGGTGCGTTAGTAAGACCAAAGGACATAACCAAGAACTCGTAATGTCCATAACGAGTCCTAAAGGCTGTCTTAGGAATATCTTCTCCCTTTACTTTGAGCTGATGATACCCGGACCGTAAATAAATCTTTGAAAATACAGTCGCGCCTTGAAGTTGATCAAACAAATTGTCAATCCGAGGTAGCGGGTACTTGTTCTTAATCGTTACCTTGTTCAGCTTGCGATAGTCTATACACATCCGCATACTTCTATCCTTCTTCTTCACGAATAGTACCGGAGCTCCCCATGGTGAATGGCTTGGCCTAATAAAACCCAAGTCCAGGAGTTCTTGTAGCTGCGTCTTTAACTCCTTGAGTTCCGTAGGTGCCATCCGGTATGGTGCCTTAGAGATAGGCTCGGTGCCTGGTACTAATTCTATCGTGAAGTCTATTTCCCGAGTTGGCGGCAATCCTGGCAAGTCATCGGGAAATACCTCTGGAAATTCTCGTATAACACGGACATCTCCAACCTTAAGTGGTGTCTCCCTTTCCACATTTGTGATGCTGGCTAAGAACGCTTGACTTCCCTTTTCCATCATTCTTTGAGATTTGAGACATGATACCAACGGGGTGCGTAATCCTGAAGCTTGTCTCATGAAGCATAGTTTCTGGCCATCAGGAGTCTCGAACATCACCTTCTTGCATTTACAGTCGATGGTTGCGCCATGCCGTGCTAGCCAGTTCATGCCTAGTATTATGTCGAAGTCCTTGATCACCAGTTCTATCAGGTCTCCTTCTAGTTCTATGTCCTCAATCTTGATCGGTACGCCTCGTACTATCTGTGATGATAGAACTACTTTGCCCGAAGGCAACTCGGTTACAAACCTAGTTCTAAATCTTTCACAAGGTTTGTCTAGTTTTTCTATCATTCCTAACGAGATATACGAATGAGTGGCTCCCAAATCAAATAATACATAGCATAAGTTATTGAGGATAGTAACCTGACCTGTGACCACCTTATTGCTAGCATCATCCTCTCCTTGGGTTAAAGTAAAAACCCTAGCAGGAACCATCTTGTCGTCTTTCTTTCCTTCTGGCTTGCGCTGAGGACAATCTCTTTTCCGGTGTCCTTCCTGACCACAGCTAAACACATTCCTTTGTGTTTGCACGACATTCTCCAGGATGCTTCTTCTGACACTTAGCACATGGCGGGTATTCCACGTAACCCGGCCTATTTCCCCCATTATTCGTACGTGCCATCTTATCGCTGTCGAATTGCTTGTTATCCGAATGCCGTCTTTTCTGGTCGTTACCGTTGTTGCTGGACTAATTGTTGCCATTATGGTTGTTGTTCCGACTGGTCTGAGGTTGACTCTGCTATCTAGGTTCAGGCTTACTGGCTTCTTCTTTACATACATTAGCCTGCAACCTCTCTACTTCTATTGCCGTCTCAAGAACGTCGGCATATGTAGTATTCCCCAGGTTTTCTAATTTAATCCCCATCTCGATCTTCGGTCGAAGTCCTCTAACAAATTTGTTTACCCTCAGAAAATCAGTTGGAACCATCTCAGATGCGAACTTAGCTAAGCGATCGAATTGACGAGCATACTCTGCCACTGATAAAGTACCCTGCTTCAAGTTGGCGAACTCCTCAACTCTCATGGCGAGTACAGTCGAATTGTAGTACTTCTTGTGGAAGAACTCCATAAATCAAGTCCATGTCATGGTGGCGACATCATGCGATTGCTGGACCAAGTCCCACCATATCCTGGCATCCTTCTTGAGCAAAGACGAGACGCAGGATATGCGGTCCGCATTACTGAGATTCATGTGCGTCAGAATCAGCTCCACATTCCTTAGCCACTCTTCTACCTCAAAGGGATCTGTAGTCCCTTCGAAGTTTGGAGCGTGCTGCTTGCGGAACCTCTCATACACTGGCTCCATGTTCGGTACTAGATATGGCGCGTAGTTCGCCACTGGCCATCCCCCATATGGACCAAGTTGTTGGGGTGCTGGGGCCATTTTTTGTGGCTGTGGCTGCAGCTACAGCGAAGGCTGAGGCTGAGTTTGAGCCTGTTGGCGTTGTTGCTGCAAAAGTTCCTCAACTTGTTGTCGCAGTCTGGCGATCTCCGCAGTGTTGTCAGCTGGCAGTGCCGGCACGTTGCGGCGGGCAGTAACACGCACTCCCCTTCTGCGAACTGGAGGGGCTTCATTGGTCGCTGGAACAGCGTTGGAGGCATTTCCGTTGGTGCGTGCAGATCTTCGGAGCGACATCGTAGTAGAGTTCTAACAGTTGAAAGAAACATGTTAGAACTGTACCTAATATGCTCTAAGGAAAAAACTTATTCTAAAACAAACATATCTCGGACCTATTTATTATGACTTCTTATGAAAATTATATAAGTCTTTATTTCTTATTTAAAGTGGGTTTCTATACTTAGAAAAACAAGCCATCTTTATTTTTTTTTTCTAAGTCTGTTTCTAATTATCCTATATGACTTAATTCTCAGGCTCGAAACTCATCTTTGTTCCAAAGTTAACCATATTGAGGGAGGGCTGGGATCAGTAAAATCGTTCCCACTACTATGGCCCCCTAACTCTCAATAAGGAAACTCGGTTCATTGATTTGTATCCACCCTCACCGAACTTAGTCATTATTCATTTTATTTATTATTTATTATGATTGCGAAAATAAAATCAAACTCATACATGATAATAAAATAACATGATATTCATTTGGAAAAATAGTTTTTCACTTATTACAACCATAAAACAAACATTAAATAAAACAAACAATGAAAAACTACTATTCTAAAAATCTGGATCTTCTACATCCGACCCTTCATCTGACATATCATCATCCAGTTCTTCATAATCCTCATTGTCGTGTGCATCAAAATGTCCTCTAGGAAGGTTTGTGAAAATCCTATCTTTTTGGCTCATTGCTAAACTGAAATTCGGATTTTGAAGTGAACCTAATTAGAAGAAAGTAATATCGCATTGCTGCCAGTAGTTCATCCTCATCATCCATGGTTTCCCATATTTCTTCTAAGGCTGCTATTACAGGATGAAAATTTTTAAATAGTCTAATTACTAATACATATTGTTCTGTTGCTCTCATCATTATTTGCTTAGACTCTTGAACATGACCTATTTCTCTGTGGAACAAGAGTAGTCTCCGGGTGATTCTCTCTAGTGTGCCTATGGTGTTTCTTGGTTCCCTTATTCTCTTTAAAGCCTTAACAGCTCGGATATCCTCATAGGTTAAAGCTCCGTTCATACTTAACTAAAAACATACATGCTAAAAATCATTAGCTATACACATAAGCAAAATAACCATAACTTAAATACTTACTTGGCGGTCAGATTCGGAGCTTCGAGTGTGTGTATCGAGGAGAACTTCATGCGAAGGAACCGTTTCTCTGATACCAACTGTAATGACCCAACTACTCTAGACTTTGGACCATTAATGAAAACTAAGCATAGACACTAATCCCTAATAATACTTACAAGTGAAATAATCATACTTTATTAAAAACTTGTAAAAACAAATGTTAAACTTACATAAACTCAAAGCAGGATATGGGATCCCATTGTTTTTAAAAAAAAACATAACTTAATTGTAATGAAAAGAGATTACATAAATAGGTGCGGAAAAATACACATAAACCATAAATAAAGACTTCATCCTCGAAACCGAAACTCTCGACTCCTTGAATCCATTCCGCCTCAATACACATTCCCCAAGCTTCCAAGAATCTTTCCCTCAACTAAAGCTATTTCCCTGCACATATAAACAAAAAGGAGTGAGCCTAATGCCCAGCAAGGAAAATCTAACATATAACCATATACATAAAATTCATAAGGTAACATAAAACATACTATAACACTTATGTCACATACATACTATAATGGCCATTATTACTTGGGGTCCCATAAACTAAACAAGTCATATGCCCATTAGATTAGTGGGGTCTTGCTAGCTAAGCAAGTCATATGCCCATAATCTATTTGGGGCTTGTTAGTTGTATAGGTCATATGCCCAAGTCTACAAACATACTTAACATAGCATTTTTCATAACACATATTCATAAGATAACATATAAAATCAGATAACACATAAATCCTATCCTATTTTCCTTACCAAAATTACCGGGATATGAGAACAGGTTTAGGACCTTGGAACACTCCAAAAACCTTGTGCTTAAGAACTTGGATTTCCTTGAGTACTTCTATGATCAATCTAAACCTTGCACTGAAATGTGTATAGAACCTTACTTCCCAAGTGTTTAGTGAATTTAGAGTAATAGATGAATAAATGGCTGGGTACTAGGTCCTATTTATTGATTTCAGGAATGAAAAGATCTTCATTTAACTTGAATAAAAATAATGGCTTTTTAAGTGAAAATAATTTGAATTATCGTTCAGCAGAGGCTGAAGACTCGCTCAGAAAGATGCTGGACTTATCAAGAGGTTAAGGATTTAAATGAGAACGTTTTTGAAAACTTTCAAAAATACACTGAAGGAGGCGATATATCGCCCCCTGTAGGCGATATATCGCCTGGGCCATTATGTCCGAGGCAATCGTGCAACGTTTCGTGTTTTCCGTATCTTCGTACTGCGATATATCGCCCCCTATAACTGCGATATATCGGCATACGCTGAATATTTAAACACAAAACTACACATTTTTAGCTTAATTTGAATTGAGTAAACAGCCTTGACTAAGCCCTCTAATGTTTTCAAAGTTGCTGACTGACCTTAGGGTATTCAAATTTTAACCTTAATAAATTACATCCTCAAAATAGTTAATCATTAATAAACCTATACATGACATGTGCTATTATCTTATTGGTTCTTATCTAAACCTTATAGTATAATAAATATTATCCTCAATATCAGTCATATTAATCAAACCTTAGTTTAAAATTAATATTCCTAAACTATAGGTTAAACTTAGAAAATCTACAAGTACTACTATGAGTGTCCAAATAAATCCCAGTCTGAACCAAAAATCCACAGTCATAAAGATAATACTATTATTACTATTATACTACTATCTAACTTAGCTAAGTAAAGTTCTTGGACTCTACAGAAAGTGTGATCAAGACTTTAAAACTCTAATAACCCATATTTATAGTGTAGGCATCGTCATTAGTCTAACCAATTGGATTAGAGTATTTAAAACACATTATCTGGAGCTTTTATGTAACTGTACGACCCTAAAAAACTGCCCAGGCGATGTATAACCTACTAGCAGGCAATACATCGCTTGCTGGGGCTTTTGAAGCCCTTCGCATTTTGGAGATGCTATGCCACTTAGGGGGCGATGCATTGCCACCCCATCTGACTTTGGACACCTCCAATGGTCCTAAAATTTCTCCAAATGTTACCAAATTTTTTGGGAATGTTTGGATACCTCATTGTATCACTTTAGACCCATAAAAGTCATTTTTAGATGCCTTCTACACAATCTTTTGTTTTTACTTCTCCTTAAGTGAAAACTGTTAAGTGTTTTGCACCTCAACATGTTACCATCTTAACCATTATATTTAACCAATCTCAATAGTATGATCACTTCTTAAACCCAATTCTTGTGTGTGTGTGCACAATTAAATTAACTATATCACTCGCACACAAATCAATTTATACATGCCAAAATGAAATTAAAAGTGTCTCAAATATATAGATTTATTATTTAGAACATCCACTCCAAAGGCTCATTATCAAATCTGTTGTACCCTATTTTTAACACGAGTTCATTCACTCAGCTCAGGTATTGCTGGCAGATAAATACGTGGAAAGATAACCAAGTAGAATATTTGGTTATTGTCCATGTGTATAGCTCGAGATTCATAATGGTCAGACATGATGTCAGGCGTCCTGAGTTTATCACGAACTAAGAATACAATGGCTGTAAAGCACGAGCTCAGAATCAAATAACTGTCGAAGCACGAGCTTGGAGGAGATATCCAGCTCGTGACAATTCAAATATAATGCATATTCAGGGATCCCGAGAGACTCTGGATTTGTTTATACGTTTATTTATGACCAAGATGTCATATTTATTATCCGAGGTAGCAGGAACATATTTATTCTGTTATAAAATCATATCCCAATAGAAATGAGAATTATTTGTATTGAATATAGACATTATGTAAATGCATGATTGACTCACGCGGTTACCCAAACCTGTCCAGGGAATTCCCCTATAAATACTGGGAATGTTGGACAAGAAAGGGGACGATTATTCTGTAATACCGAAACTCTGCCAAAATAGAGAGAGACATAGTAATAATATTGACTCGTGGACTAGGTGGATTTTAACCACTAAACCACGTAAAATTTCTGTGTTCTTGAGTGAACTCTTGCTATTTTCATTACGGTTTACCATAAAGCACTACTCTGCCCTTATTATTTCTTAATACACTATTGGCAAAAAAACCGCGTCAACAGTTTGGTGCTTTCATTGAGAGAAAATTAGTGCTTCACCAAAATCCTAGTCGATTCCCATTATGGTGCTCACTCGCTCAATGCACGATAATGAGATAGAACAGCCCGGTGGGTAGGAGGCCCATCATACCGCTATTTCGAACGAACATGGCCCTGAGATTCAACAACGTCCAGGAAAATAACCGGCAGGTCAAGGAGACACTAGGAGTTCGGCGTCATTACCGCCAAACCCAAACCCAGACTACCTAACTGTCGTTGAGATGGAGAACATGCAATTGAGGAGCCATCTCACTAGGGCAAACAAGTAGATTGAGGAGGTTTTGGTTTAGTTACTCCCTCTTGTAACTGGCGTTAATATCGGAAAGAAGCAAAGTGGGTCTCATAAGTCCCACATGAATAATCGATCTAAACCAAATCGATCAGTGAGAACCGCCACTCCAAGTTCTGTACCTACGGGGAGAGATCACCAGAATGCTCGATCCAGCGACCATCATAGGGGTCATCAGCAAGTCAGTCGGCCAGTTAGGAGTGCAACCCCATGTTCAGTGCCTTCTTTACAGGTCCCTAGGAATGCCCATGACAATCCACGAGGAGGGGCTGGAACAGGCTCGAGAAGACAAAATGCTCCAAAAAATCCTCCTACGCCACGATCGGATCACCAGGCACAAAGAACTAGAGACACTGGAGTAGAACAGAGGCAGGCTAATTTAGTCTGTCCCGATGGAACGAGGATAGCCTCACCAATAAGGCATCCCCCGTCACCTGTAAGACATCCAACACCACCTCGTCCTCAATGGGATATTCCAGCATATGGAGACAGTAGGGGAAATCATCCCCCATCGTCCAATACTTACATCCCATGAACACGTATCGAGAACCCAGGTCCTCGGCCCCAGCAGTGGGCTTTAAGCTTCGCAAATAGGAGTTACTAGACCAAAATCCATCGTAGCAGCAGGTCCGAGAGCGACCTAAGGAATCATTCGAGTTTAGCACAGAGCCCTCGGTATGACCCACAACCCGATTTGCGCGATCTTCTGAACTCACAGAGAAGGTATCCAGCTCGGGATGGAGATATTAGCTATACTCAACAAGAGGGAGGTCCGTCCATAGTACGCGATAACGGGAATGCCCCGCAAAACCAAGCTCGAACTTGGAGGGACAATAACCTGTCAAACGCGTATGATAGGATGGGAGCTATTGAACAGCCCCTGCTAACCTAGGGACTAGGGACCAAACCCTCGAGACAATAGCTCTGATGGAAGAGCAAATGAAAAGACTCTTGTCCGGAAAGGAAAAGGACAATTGCGACTCAGACGAAGAACTCGAGCCTTTTGCTCCAAATATTGCGGCAGCGACATATCTTGTAGGTTTCAGGATGTCACACTTGTCGAATTTTGATGGAGATGGAGATCCGTCATATCACCTCGAAATGTTTAACACCATGATGATGGCCCATAATGTCAGGCTTGACCTAAGGTGTAAATTTTTCCTGGCAACTCTGGTCGAGCTAGCCAGGCAGTGGTTTAAACAATATAAGAGACATTCCATAAGCTCGTGGAAGAAGTTTTCTTCTGAGTTCAAAAAAGCATTCTGAGCGTCACAGGCAGCTCGAGTTGAGGCTGACTCATTGGCCAACATAAAGCAGCATCCTGGCAAAACGTTGAAGGCATATCTGAGTAGATTTTCCAGTGTTGTTGCACGAGCTAGGGATGCTGATGACAACTCCAAACTCATGGCAATGAGGATGGGAATCCTCGTCGAGGGCGACCTATGGCAGGAACTTCAAAGAAAAGGAGTTAAGAGCATAGATGAATTCTTAGCTCGGGCTCAAGAGTGGATAAATCTCGAGGAGGCACGAGCTTCTGTTGCAGGAACCAGCCAGACCCCTATCCAACCCATTGGAGCGGTAACAGATGTGGCAACTATGGCCCAAACCGATACCCAGAATAACCAAGGGGGAATAACAACAGAAAAGGGAATGGTGAACCCAACCAGAGTGGGATGAAGAAAAACAAGCCTGCAGAGAAGTTCAAGCCTATCTACACACATATACCGACCTAACGGACACACGTGAGCACATTTTTCTGGCCAATTCTAGTCGCCTTCCATGGAAGAAGCCAGAACCATTGAAGAATCAGAGGGCGAAAAGAGATCCCTCAAAATTCTTTCAATTCCACAACAACATCGGTCATAACACTGATGATTGACGGCAGCTGAAGGGTGAGATTGAAACTCTCATTAGGGCGGGACCTTTGGCCAGTACGCCCAAAATCGGGTGAATCCGAGTCAACCCGCTGGGCATAACCCGCTACCTGTTCCGGAAGCTCCAACAAGCCAACCGGGAACTTAAGAAAATCAGGTCGACCCTCCTCCAATAGTAGGGGAGATATAACTACCATTTTGGGAGGACCTCATTTGGCAGGCACGAGCAGCGGGGCCCAAAATAGGTACATTAACGAACTGAAGTCTCTTAACGAAGTGGAGTTTGTCTCAGGACAACGGTTATCAAAACAGCAGCGATTGGAAAAGCAACCAATCATTTTCACAGAAGAGGGTGCTAGCCATGTCCAATTCCAACATAATGATCCGGTGGTGGTAACCATTCAGCTTGCCAACCGAAGGGTCCGAATAACACTAGTGGATAACGGAAGTTCTGTGAATCAACTTTTCAAGTCCACCATGGAAAAAATGGGGTTATCTATAACTGATTTGAAGGCGACCTCGATGAATCTGTACAGGTTTTCTTGTGAAGGTCGGCAGCCATCGAGACGATCGGATTGGTGGTGACATTGGGAGAAGAGTCGCGAATTGTTTCCAAGTTACTCGAGTCTGTGGTAATCGATTATCCGGCTGCATACAATGCAATTTTGGGCCAACCTGCACTGATGGCATTTGAAGCGATAACCTCTATCTGCCACCTAGCAATGAAATTCCCCTCAGCTACGGGAATATGCACCATCACAGGTGATCAACTTACTGCCAGGGAATGCTATAGCATTTATATGAAGGGAAAATATCAACCCGGACAGCAAGCGATGGTCATAAATGATGGAGGTGAGGAGTCCCATGAAGTAGAAGTTACTTGTGCGATGAAAGAACCTCTGTGGAAAAAAGATAGTGAGTTCACCAACACGAAGACATTGACCCTCGGGTAGGCGAAGACAGATCAGAGCTCCAAGCCATAGAAGAGCTCGAGAAAGTAAACATCAACCCCAAAGAAGCTTCAAGAGTCATAAAGATTGGAAAGAATCTTGATGACAATAGGAAGGAGCTGGTTGATTTCTTACAAAAAAACCCAGACGTCTTCGCTTGATTGCATGAAGATATGGTGGGAATAAGTTCAAATGTAATCATGCACACCTTAAATTTGGACAAGAATGTGCCTGCAAAATCCCAAAAATGAAGACGTTTGGGCGCGGTCCGAGCTGAAGCCCTTGAGGAAGAAGTAGCTCAGTTATTAAAATGCGGGTTTATCCGGGAGGCAAAATAGCCGATCTGGGTCGCAAATCCCGTGCTGGTCCTGAAGCCAAACCGGAAATGAAGAACCTATATCGACTTCTCCAATCTAAATAAAGCTTGTCCCAAGGACTGTTTCCCACTGCCAAGGATTGACAAGTTGGTGGATGCCACAGCAGGTCACGAGCTCATGTCCTTCATGGACGCGTATTCTGGATGTAACCAGATCACAATGAATCCTGCGGACCAGGAACATACTAGCTTCATGACCGAACATAACGTATATTGTTATAAAGTTATGCCCTTCGGGTTGAAGAATGTCAGGGCTACATACCAACGCTTGGTCAAAAAAATGTTCGCTAGCCAGATCGAGACAAATATGGAGGTGTATGTCGATGACATGCTTGTCAGGTCAAAAACTGCCAATAACCATGTGTCCAATTTAGAAGAATGTTTTGGAATATTAAGGAGATATGACATGAAGCTGAATCCCCAAAAATGTACTTTTGGAGTGGCATTTGGAAAATTCCTGGGGTTCATAGTCAACACAAGGGGAATAGAGGCAAATCCTGGGAAAATGAGATCGTTGTTAGAAATTCCCTCACCCAAGTCGCGTAAAGAAGTTCAAAGCCTAACTAGAAGGGTGGTGGCTTTGAATCGATTCATTTCAAAATCCACTGATAAGTGTCTACCATTCTACAACCTGCTCAGAGGAAATAAGAAATTTGAGTGGACCGAGGAGTGAGAAAAGGCATTCCACGACCTAAAAACACACCTGGTCGAGCCCCCGGTATTATCTAAACCTATGTATGGAGAATCTATGTTCCTTTATTTGGCCATGACAGAGAATGCAGTCAGTGACGTGTTAGTTCGAGAAGAAGTCCATGCTCAAAAACCAATATATATTATGTAAGCAAGAGACTTCTCAGAGCCGAGTCACGATATCCACTGATAGAGAAGCTGGCATTCTGTCTGATATTGGCTTCCAGAAAGCTTCGACCATATTTCCAGTCCCATTCAATCAACGTCTTGACCGACCAACCTTTAAGGCAGGTTTTGCAAAAACCTGAAATGTCAGGATGTCTTTTAAAATGGGCCATCAAATTTAGCCAGTTTGAGATATTGTATATGCCACGAACCTCAATCAAGAGTTAGGCCCTTACTGATTTTATGGCTGAATGCACCAGTTTTCAAGAGGAGCTCTTGATGGAGCCGGTGCAGGAATTATGGAAAATATTTTTGGATGGATCATCAAATGAGAATGGATCAGCAGCTGGGATCATCTTAATCTCACCAGAAGAGCATAAATTTCATACAACTTTGAGATTCGAATTTGAGGCATCCAACAACGAAGTCGAATATGAGGCCTTACTAGCAGGGCTGAGGGTGGCAAGAGAGCTCAATGTGAAAGCCATCCAATGCTATAGCTATTCCCAACTCGTGGTCAATCAAGTATTGGGAGAGTATCAAGCTCGAGGTACCAAGATGGCGGCCTACCTAGCTAAGGTAAAGGGCGAACTATCTGAATTTGAGTACAGCTTTGTTGAACAAATACCCCGCGAGCAGAATTCTAACACTGATGCTTTGGCACGACTTGCTACCACAAACGAGGTCGAGACATTGAATGTAGTGCCAGTGGAGTTCTTGGAGAGCCCGAGTGTGACAGGATAAATGACAGAGGTCGGAATGATCGACATAAGACCGACCTGGATGACTCCCATAATGGCATACCTCGCAACAGGAAAGTTACCTGACAACAGAAAAGATGCGAGAAAAATACTCTATTAACCTCCACGATACGTAATAGTAGATGGAACCTTATATCGGCGTGGTCATTTTTTTCCTCTCCTTCGTTGTGTTCTGCCCAAGGAGCCCAAAATAATTTTACAAGAAATACACGAAGGCTTTTGTGGAGATCATGCTGGGGGGGGGGGGAACCTGGCATTGAAGATATTGAGACAGGGCTACTTTTGGCCCACTTTAACAAAATACTTGATCTCATATGTTGAGAAGTGCGACAAATGCCAACGTATCTCCATAGTTGCCCGGGCTGCTCCAGTTGAGCTAACAATGATTTCATCCCCATGGCCATTCGTAGTGTGGGAGATTGACCTAATAGGTTCCCTACCTATGGTAAAGGGAGGAGTTCGATATGTGGTGGTGGTGATCGATTACTTCACGAAGTGGGTAGAAGTCGAGCCTCTAGCAACCATCACCTTTAAAAGAATCATGGACTTCGTGGTGAAGAGTATTATATGCTGATTTGGACTTCCTAAGAAAATTGTGTTAGACAATGGGACACAATTTGACAGTGATCTCTTCACTGACTTCTGTGAAAAATATGGCATCACGAAGAGTTTTTCGTCAGTAGCATACCCACAAGCCAACGGATAGGTCGAGGTTGTAAACAAAACCCTTAAGGTGAGCCTGAAGAAGAGGTTATATGAAGCCAAAGGACTATGGCCCGAAGAGCTCCCACAAGTACTTTGGGCCTACCGAACTTCTCACGGGACCTCCATGGGGCATACTCCTTTTTCCTTAACTTTCGGAAGCGAAGCCATGGTAACTACTCATAAGCAAAGGGCATTTAATCAAGAATGGAATGACAGGCTACTTAATGCGTCTTCGATCTGATCGAAGAAAAATGAGAAAAATCACAATTACAGCTCGCCCATTATCAACAAAAAATCACTTGCTATTTCAATTCTAAAGTTAAGGGGCGTAGACTTGGATTGGGCGACCTAGTTCTTCGAAGGGTCTCTTTGGCAAATAAAGACCCAAGGATGGTGTATTAGCTCGAATTGGGAGGGACCATACCAGGTCTTAGAAGTCTTGCGTGAGGGAACTTTCAAGATAGCTCGACTAAATGGGGAAGTAGTCCCACGGACCTGAAATGGTCTGCATTTGAAAAAGTATTACCAATAGTACCACCATCAATGCTTATTTATAAAAGCCATTTCAATTAAATAATAGATGGATTATTAAATAACCATTTCTTAGTGTTATTATTGCAAGCTCGCATTCTCATATTTGTAAAAGCAACCAAGAAAGTTTATACATTCTGGTTACTTGGGCAGCACATAACCGACGTTGGCAAAATTAAGCCTATTCGGATAAGGTCCAAAACTTAGAAGCTTGGAAAAATTGATTATTCAATGGATTTTTAAAGCTCGAGTTTTCAATCAACCTTGCATGAATTAAGTTTAAATCATTTAAAACCCTGGATATAACCAGGGCCAAAACTTAGAAGCTTGGAAAAATTGATTATTCAATGGCTTTGTAAAGCTCAAGTTTTCAATAAACCTAGCGCGAACTAAGTTTAAATCAATAAAAACCCTAGATATAACCAAGTTCAAGGCCTGATTCTTAATAGGTACGACGCAAATAAGCAAACCAAAACTTGGACATAACCAAGTTCGGTAAAATATATCTCGATCTAAAAGTCGATTCCTAACATCTCGAATGTACAAGAATCTAAGGATTCATAAGCATGAAAAGATAATAAAGGAAAGACGAATAGATCATAAGTTAAATATATTAAAATAAAACAAACAAATATATTGTCACAACGAGGAGAAATAACCTCGAGCTAAGCCCGAAGGCAATAGTTTAATACCAAAAGAGTGTTAGACAATTAAAAAAAAACAAAATCATAAATGAGATCATTGGGCTCTGTCAGCTCGCCTCGCCGAAGTATCCTCCTCACAATCTCTCTCTGCCACTCCGAAAGCCTCACCAGTCTCCGAGGGTTCTTGCAAAAATCGAGCCTTGAATTTAGCAAGGTTCAGATCCCACAGCTCGGGCTCTATGAAGGAGAAGTTCCTGTCCTGGTTGAAAACCCAGCAATGGTAAATCATCTTCTCCATAGTTGATGATGACACTGCCGCTTCCTCTCTGGCTTTAACTTTGGCCTCAAGTAGTTTTGCTTTGAGCTCATCATTCTTGACCTGGAGTTGTTCAGCATGGTGGTTCGCCTCTGCAGCCTGAGCTTGGGAGGCAGATAATGCGATCTTTGCAGCCTGCTTTCTTTCTTGGGAAGAGGTAAGAGCAGCCTTAGCAGCATGCTCATTCTTCTGAGAAACTATCAAGGCAGCTTTGGTGGCCTGCTCACCTTCCTGAGTAGCATTCAGGGTAGCCTTGGCAGTGGCCAGCTCGGCTCAAATCTCTTCATTTCTAGCCTTAACATGAGCTATGCTTCGGTCTTAAGCCAGGGCGGACTGTAGAATAACAAATCAAGTTCAAATAAAAAAGAAGAGGAAGAACACATTAAACAAAAAAAATCAGTTATAGGAGAATGACTCATGGTGAGGTTCATCCCCATGGCAGAATTGAGGACGTCCTCCGGCCTGCGCTCCTCTATGGCCCTCAGGTCCCTCACACTGGCTTTGTATGCGTGGCCCACCATATGAGTCGATGCCTCATATACTATACCCCGAAAGGCCTCGGGGATCTTTTCTAGGTCTTGTGTTTCCATGGGTATTCGGACGATAGGGGCCTCAGTTTGAATAACTTGGGGAGGTGGAGGTATGTGTCGAGGGGAAGGAGGAGGAAGTTGCTCAACGACGATAGTAGTCACCAGACCTGGCTCTCGAGAGGAGCTCGTTTCTTTACCCTTAGAGGGGATTTTGTAGTATCCCCCGTCTTAGGGGCAGTCTTCTTCGCCACTCTGGGCCTCTTCATGACGGGGCCCGTTGCAGTTTTCTTAGCCTGAAAGGCAGTCCTTAGGTCGGGAGCTCCTGTCTATTCCATCTCTTCGCTTGAAAAGAACAAAAGGAGTTAATTCACAAATGTTATGTTTCAAAAACATATGTAAATAAAAAGGGGGAAATAAAGATCCTACCCTCCGGGTTGAGGGAGGAATCTATTATCACCAGCTCGGGTGTATGAGTCAGGCTAGGCACGACCTCCGGCCCTGGGATTAATGGAGGAGGGGGAGAATCTAAGGATATAATCTCTAAGATCCTAGGGAGCTCAGGTCCCTCCTCGAGGCTGGATTCATCTACATACAGCCTAACCCCAGGAGCAAATACTCCTTGGAGCAGAGAAGGCCAGGTCCTAAGGTTGGTTGCGTTTTTCAAAAATAGAAGACCTAAAGTTCAGCGTGTTGTCAACTACAATGGTAAGTGTGGGATAAATGTGGTCGTAACATACTACTAATGATCTACGCATTGAAGGAGAGTTACATTTAGGTCCGGGCCGGTGGGGTGGCAACTAACTAGATGGTTGGGGTTAAAACGAATTGACCTAAAGCTAGCAGCAACTCGGTCTAACTCCCTAAAAGGGTATGGGTTACCTTTGCCGTAGGGGCTGGCTGCTGCCACAGAAGCAGCCCGGTTAGGATCAGCTCATTGATCAGCTTCGGGAGCTCGTCTTTTCCGAATGAAAGGAACCTTGGCCTCCTCCTCATCGGTGTCCTCGGTGGTTGGCAAAGCCTCTTGTGAGGAGGGAACCTCAGGGATCACTGGAAGGGGGAGCTCGGGTCCTCAGGGCCAATGTCTGATCCTCACCAATCAGCTTACAGGCTAGCATCATGACGTCATTCATGACCTGGAGATAATCTTTTTCCCCAAGGGAAATTCTGGACAGTTTCTCGTACTGACCCCCAAGGGTCATTGATGTTTCCGTCCTGGAAAATATGGCTGCATGAAAAACAAACTCAATCAGGACGTGTTTAAAAAAATATATATGTTTTAAGTAAAAGGAATAAAAATTCACAAGCTGAATTTGCAAAGGTAGAAGACTTACGAGGTCAGTTGAAGTATCGGTGTTCGCAATTCTTGAAGCCATACGACATAAAGAATAAATCTTTATAGTTGTTTGGATGGCTGGGAAGCTCGATGACGAAGACAAAGCTGGGAAATCGTGCGAGGTAGTAAAACCCGTCACCGCATCCTCTCAGGTCGGGGCTTGCTTTAAGACAGAAGAAGAATGAAATATATGCTTGAGAGGGGACCTCCCACTAATGCTTCAAGAACAGATATTTCAGCCCCGCCAAAAGTCTGTATGAATTTGGGGGGAGCTGGAAAGGAGCCAGTTTTACGTAGTTTAAGAAATCTATGAAATACTGGTCCAGGGGAAGGACGGCGTCAGCCTTCAGATGCTCATCGCTCCAGGCCGCGTAATCATCTTGGAAAGGGGCACAGCTCCTTTCCCCTTCGAACGTAGGTCGGGTGAAGAGACCGCCAGCTCCCATCTCGATGTTATGACTCAACAGGATTTTATTCACCTTCCCTTGAGTCTTGATTTTCGAGACTATTTGCTCGGCCTTGAAGAACGCGCTGGGGTCGACGGGAACTTCTTTCTCCACTACCGGACCAAAATGCGAAATAGGAGTGTCAGGGGCGACCTGCTTCCCTTTGTTTTGGCGTTGGGTAGATGAGCTCGCAGATTTCTTCTTGGGAGGTGCCATCAGATTGCCTGACGACAAAGCAGCCTAGTTAGTAGGCGACCTAAGATGATCTATAACTATGTCGCGAGTGTATGAAGGATGAAATGGGTTATTTTTGTTATACGAGCTAAAGTTGGCCTTAGCCCCATCGCGTGATGCCACGTGATATCCTAGGCTACGCGCCTCAATTTTGTAACAGTCCCCTGATATTTAAGGATCCGTGTGTCTGAAATGTCAGGCCACTACTTTCCTCTGTAAAGTGGTTTAGTACAAAATCGCCTAAGGAATCATAACCCTTAAGCTACCTGGTATTAAACCTAGAGAACTTACAATTTCTATGCCCCAAACAGGTAAACCTATTTGTCATTAGAACCACCCCAGATTAACCCAGACATTTGCCCTATTTTATGGATACTTTTTTTGTTTGTAAAAACATATTTGGTTTCACTTATGGAGCCTAAAGCCGAAACCTATTCCCTATTGGCATTCATAAAAAGCCTAACAATACCGAACGATGAACATTGCTAAAAAAAAAAAGGAAAATGAAGTTTCTTTGGATCATGAAGAATAGAGATACTTACAGGAAATGTGTTCGATGATTGGAGGATGTAGATTCGGGTCACAAAAAGCTCCTGGAAAGCTTCTGAGTATCTAGGCACGACAAATAGTTCTGGGAATTCTGGGGAAGAAGAAGGAAGTTTGAAAATGTGAAAAAGGGTATTTTTTTAATGCAAAGGTGGTGAGGTCTGAAACTAATCACCTTATTCATATGTAAACCACGGAAATTGACCTAGATCGTTCGATGGGGTTCATTCGAGATCCAATGGTCAGGGTTAAACATACCACATGGTGGCAAAAAGTTGATAAGACAACTATTGCAGTCCTCAAAACCCGAACAGACGCCAATTGCAGTAGACCACGTGTCAAGTACTCGAGTAGTAGGCAGGCATGGTTTTATGTAGCAGAAGTCTAAAAGCCCCTACTGTGTAGATCAGAAAATGATGACATCAAACACGAGCAGGAGCTTGGGGGGTAAACGTTGTACCCTATTTTTAACATGACTTCATTCACTCAACTCGGGTACAACTAGCAGATAAATACGTGGAAAGATAACCAAGTAGAATATTTGGTTATTGTCCATGTGGATAGCTCGAGATTCATAATGGTCAGACATGATGTCAGGCGTCCTGAGTTTATCACGAACTAAGAATGCGATGGTTGTTAAGCACGAGCTCAGAATCAGTTAACTATCGAAACACGAGCTTGGAGGAGATATCCAGCTCGTGGAAATTAAAATATAATGCATATTCAGGGATTCCCAGAGACTCGGGATTTGTTTATACGTTTATTTATGACCAGGTTGTCATATTTATTATCCAAGATAGCAGGAACATATTTATTCTGTTATCAAATCTTATCCCAATATAAATGAGAATTATTTGTATTGAATATAGACATTATGTAAATGCGTGATTGACTCACGCAGTTACCCAAACCTGTCCAGGGAATTCCCCTATAAATACTGGGAATGTTGGACAAGAAAGGGGACGATTATTCTGTAATACCGAAACTCTGCCAAAATAGAGAGAGAAACATTAATAATATTGACTCGTGGACTAGGTGGATTTTAACCACTGAACCACGTAAAAGTTCTTTGTTCTTGAGTGAATTCTTGTTATTTTTATTATAGTTTACCATAAAGCACTACTCTGCCATTATTATTTCTTAATAAATTGTTGGCGAAAAACCGCGTCAACAAAATCATTCTCCACTAATATAAATACACATAATTAAAGGATCAATAAGAATTCACAGTCTTATAATATATGGCTAAGGTTAAAGGTAGATGAGAAAGACAATTTAGGCTCTATTCACACCATAACATACAATTTTTTCTACTTTCAACCCTTACAAATATTCTCCAATAATATCCAAAATTCTTACTTTTCTCTCTCTCTTTTTTCTTTCAAACATAAATCTCACTATTTCCCCACACGTGAATTGTTGCGAGTATTTCTTTTCATTGAATTTCTTTTTTTTTTTCTTTATTAACTTGTAATTTTTTTAGATAAATAAGAGATTTTATACATTTAAAGCACAACCTCAATACAAAACCTTAATCTCAATACTTTCCCACTTTACAACCCCTTCACAACAAACAAATAATCTAGCACTATACCTATGGTGTGACAGGTTTAAAGATAATGATATTTTTCTTGTTTCATAAGGCTCATTTATAAAGGTTAAAATAAGAAAAACAAAAGGATATAAATAAAGCTCAAAATTGGTAACTAGGGAATAAATAAATAAGGTAGGCTTGAAAGGCTCAATCGATCCAAAAAAAAAATTGCATAAATCATATCCCTAGTCATGTGTAACTTATAAATTTTGCCTCAAATAAATTCTAGAGTGGTAGAGACTAAATAAGAATACTTTCTTAGCATGCATAAATCTTTCTAAGTACTAGTTATAAGTAGCAACGAAATGTCCAATCAAACGAGAGCGTAATTTACCAAGAAAAAGGCGAAGGCGAGAATGATATAACAATACTTTCAGACCCACTTTAAATATCTTCTAAAGAATATTCTTATCATGAAAGACTTTAGTTCTGTCCTTGTAAATCTTGGAACTCTCATAAGCATCATTCCTTATCTCCTTTAGTTCTTGCAATTGTAACTTTCTTTGTTGTCCCATTGCATCCATCTACATATTGCATTGCTTTACAGCCCACCAAGCCTTGTGTTTGATCTCAACAGGGAGATGACACGGCTTTCCATACACCAACCTATAAGGAGATATCCCAATAGGTATCTTATAAGTTGTTAGATAGGCCCATGGCGCATCATCTAAACATGAACTCCAATCTTTTCTGTTTGGATTAACTGTCTTCTCAAGAATAAATTTCACTTCTCTATTAGAGACCTCCGCTTGTCCATTAGCTTTCGGGTGGTAATATGTAGTCACCTTGTGTGTGATGTTGTAATGGTTGAATAACACTCAAATAGTCTTGTTGCAGAAGTGAGCGCCTCTATGACTTATCATTTCTTTTGGTGTCCCGAATCTCACAAAGATATGGGATTTCACAAAATCCACAACAATCTTAGAGTTATCCGCTCTAGTAGCAATTTCTTCCACCTATTTTGACACATAGTTTATAGCAAGGCGGATATACTCATAACCCGATGATGATGGAAAGAGATCCATGAAATCTATGCCCTATACATCAAAATTTTCAACTACAAGGATCGGTGCTTAGGGGCATTTAATTTTTAGCTGACATATTACCAATTCTTTGACAGCGATCACATGACTTATAAAATAAATATGAATATTTAAAGATGGTGGTCCAATAAAACCCACAGTCAATTACATTTTAAGCTGTCCTTTTAAGTCCAAAATGACCTCCACAAGCATGAGAATGAGAGAAGGAGAGAATAGAATGAAATTTAGCTTCGTGCACACACCTTCTAATTACTTGATCAGCACAATGCTTCCATAAATAAGGCTCATCCCACACATAGTGTTTGGCACCATGCTTTAGCTTGTTCCATTGTGCTTGTATAAAGTCTTCCGACAACTTTTTGGTGACAAGAAAATTGACAATGTCGACATACCAAGTGTTGGGAATAGTGTCCTTAAAGAAATTGTAGTTGATAAATATTTTAAATGAAATAAATAATTGAATTTAATTATTATATATATAGACTATGTCTGATATAATGTTGATAATGTTAAGTAAATATCAAAAAATTCCAAAGTTCATCTATGTTATCTTTATCTCATATTGATATGAGAGAATTGAGAATAAGATAATGAACTTAAAATAGTTTGCAGTAAAATAAAGTTATGAAATCTTTAGATTAATTACTACTAGTACGGTTCACTAGTATTATGAATATAAGCGACCTAGATCCAAGTCACTAGTGTAGTACGACACTTTAGTGAAAGTACTTTATATATAGTGATATATAGAACTAGACTAGATGTGATTTGTTAATACATGTTTAAACACTGTTTCGTAGTAATAATCAAACACATTAAACGATGATCATATACACGATGATCTTAATCTTGAGGTTACTATGAACTCCTATATATGTCATCTGATCATTTGATTCATGTGTTAAGGTTTGTTAGAATGATCTGGCTAAGAACAATTGTTTTGTGGACTAAATGATATATATGGCTAGGGGACATAGTTTAACAGATATAGAATTTATACCTTCTTATAGATTGAATAATGGTTCTCTATTGGGTTGACTTTTGGAACTGAAAAGGTTATGAGTACTCACGTTGCAAACTTGTTGTGACACAACCTTCACTAGTAAAGTCAATGGTACACTAGGAACTAGATATAGTTAAAAGGGTAAAACAGTAATTTTATTCCCTTTTAATTATGAACCATTAATAGAGGATTAACATTGTATATAATGATTATATCAATGGACACTTTATTCTTTAATAAAGTACTCTATAAATATATATGTCTATAATTATCAAGAGTTCAATCTCATATTTATAGTGGAGTAATCATGAGATTAATAAATATGATTATTTAATCAAAGAGCTCTGATTAATAATCTAATATTTATTGGAGATTGATATTATAAGTCCATATGTAACGCCCTGGATAGCCAAGACCGTTACACTGTGTGTTTATAAAGTGCCAAACTTGCTAATCAAGTATTTAAAGTAAAAGCGTGTTACTTAAATAGTAGAGGAACTAGGGTTAAAGAGTTTTGGTCTCAAAAGATACGTTTTCATTACTAAACATTGTTTATGTACATGGGATCCCAAAAATGACAGTTTAAAAGCCATTTACAAAAGTTACAAAGTCTATATACATCAACAGCCATACTAAGGCAAAATGAGCAGTTAGGTAATCTCCGTCCTGACACACTCCTCGACCGTGGTGATCGAACGGCAGGCTATGTACATTTCACCTCGGAGCTCTCCACCTCAGGCCTGGTCCAGCTTGCCCTTACCCTTACCTGCACCACGAAGCACCCGTGAGCCAAGGCCCAGCAAGAAAACACAGTAATAACAGAGCATGAACAATTAGCAATCAACTCAGTTACTCTTACAGCATCTCATAAATTCAAGTATATCATCATTCAAGTATACCACATACAAAGCATTTCAACTCATAATACATATTGCACAGACGATAACCAAGGCTAGCGCTCACAGGCTGCTCCCTCTGTTATTCTATTGTTTCTGGCTCCCAGTGGCCAATTCGCGCCCCGTGCGCTAAAAATCATGAACGGTACTCTTAGACCGCTTATACGTGTCCCTTGGCATAATACCAACAATGACACAATACAATTCTCGGGAGCACTTAGTCCCACCACAATCATACATTCGGGTGCAGTTTTCTTACCTTTCAATTCACTGGTTTCCGATGCCACGTAGCCACAAGCACGGTCCTCTACCCCGAGCCTCTTCAAAGTCCTAATCACAACACAAATATAATATTCTTTGTCATTAACCAATCCAAGACTACCTTCCCGGTACCTAACCCACACTCTCGGAACCCCCAAAACCTTAGAACAACACCCCGGAGACATCCCCCGAACCCCCGGAGCAAAGGCCAAAAATTGCAAAATGTAACACCCTGAAATTTGCCTTGTGCCGCGGCACCACTTTCCTTGTGCCGCGGCACCCAACACCAGAGACCCCTAGGCCGCGGCAATCTAAAGCTGTGCCGCGGCACACCATCGCAGACCCAGATTTCTGGGTTTTCCTTCGCGTTTTTCCCGAGCCTAACTCACTCCAAATCACCCCAACTTCATACCCAAGCCCCAAAACCTGTTTGAAACCCCACATAGACCAACCAACAACTTTTAAACACTATAACCCAACTCAACTACACATTTACCCACAGAATTCACACCTAAATTCAGAGTTAAACCATTGAACCAAAGCTTGAGAAATGTGTAAACCAGCCCCTTTAGATTCTTAAACCATAACAGCTACGAAAATTTAAACATGATACACTCTTACCTCAGTCAAGTACTCAGCTTGGATTCTCCCCAACTCTAGCTTCAAATCACCTTCTCCTTTTGATTACTCCAACTCTCTGAGTTTTCTTGGCCTAAGCTTGGTTGATAACCTCAATCACCCCCTTGATTCTCCTTCCAAGAGCTAGAGTTTAGCTTCTCTTTTCCTTCTTTCTTCTGTTATATTTCTAGGTCTCCAATATTCAGCATAAACCAACTCCCAAAGTGTTATACGTAAATGTTATTCCTTCAGCTCAAACTCATCTACTAACTGCCAAAATACCATTTTAACCCTCCATTAATATCACTTACTAACTAGACCTCAAGGGCTTATTTGTCCTTTCCCTAACTTTGCAATTCTACCACTTTCCCAATAAAACCTGTTACTCTCTATAGTTACCAACGGTTACGCAGGTTACCAAATCACCAGTTACCATTATCTAGTTTCCTAGAACCGTCTTGGCACGTGCATCACATTGGTATCACGGCACCCACGCGGTACAATACACACATCATAATTATCACATAATGTAATTCACATAGTCATATAACATGCCTAAATCATAATCATGCATCTTAATCATAAAAATCACACATAATTCCCATCATGCTCTCCCGGCATACTAATCAAGGCCCTTAAGCCTTATTAGTGAATTTGGGTCGTTACAACTATCCCCTCCTAATGAGAATTTCGTCCTCGAAATTTACCTGAACAACTCCGGATACTGATTTCGCATAGCTGTCTCAAGCTCCCAGGTCTCCTCCTTGACCTTGCTGTTTCTCCACAGCACTTTAACCAAAGGAATTGTCTTATTTCGCAACACCTTGTCTTTCCGATCCAAGATCTGAACTGGTCGCTCATCATAAGCCAAATCTGCCTGTAACTCCAAATCTTCATGCCTCAATACATGAGTCACATCTGAAACATACTTCCGAAGCATAGAGACATGAAACACATCATGAACTCCAGACAACGATGGTGGCAAGGCTAACCTGTAAGCCACCTGACCAATCCTTTCCAGGATCTCGAATGGTCCAATGAATCTAGGGCTCAACTTGCCCTTCTTACCAAACCTCCTCACCCCTCGCAGAGGTGAAACTCGAAGGAAGACGTGATCACCAACCTGAAACTCCACATCCCTACGCTTAGGATCAGCGTAACTTTTCTGCCTGCTCTGAGATGCGAGCATCCTAGCCCGGATCTTCTCTATGGCCTAACTTGTCTTCTGGACCATGTCCGGTCCCAAGTATCTCCTCTCACCCATCTCGTCCCAATGGATAGGCGATCTACACTTCCTCCCATACAACATCTCATAGGGAGCCACTCCAATCGTTGACTGATAACTATTATTGTACGAGAACTCAATCAACGGAAGGTACTTACTCCAAGAACCCTCAAAGTCAATCACACAAGCTCTGAGCATATCCTCCAGTATCTGGATCGTCCCTCAGACTGTCCGTCAGTCTGAGGATGAAAAGCTGTACTAAACTTCAACTGAGTTCCCAAAGCTTTCTGCAAACCTCCCCAAAACTTGGAAGTGAAAATAGGATCCCGGTCTGACACAATAGACTTAGGAACCCCATGGAGACGTACGATCTCTTTCACGTACAACTCAGCGTACTGATCCACAGTATAAGTTGATCTCACTGGATGAAAATGGGCTGACTTGGTGTATCTATCCACTATCACCCATATTGAGTCATGAAACCCTACTGTCCTGGGTAGACCTCCTACGAAATCCATAGTAATATCCTCCCATTTCCACTCAGGAATACCCAAAGGCTGAAGCAACCCTGCTGGTCGCTGATGTTCAGCTTTCACCTGTTGACAGGTTAAGCATCTGGCAACGTACTCTACCACATCCCTCTTCATCCCGGCCCACCAATACAAAGTCCGTAAATCCTGATACATCTTTGTGGTACCCGGATGAAGCGAGTACGGCGTCATATGAGACTCATCTAGTATCTCCCGTCTGATCCCCTCGTCAGCTGAAACACAAACCCGCCCCTGATACCGAAGTAAACCAACCTCTGAACCAGAATAGTCCTTAGCTATTCCTGCTAAGACGTCCTCTCTAACCCTCTGTAACTAAGCATCTGTCAACTGCCCCTCTCTGATCCGCTCTAACAGGGTCGACTGTAGAGTAACGTTAGCCAACTGGCCCACTACCAATTCTATCCCCGCTCTAACCATCTCATCAGCTAACTCCCTTGAGATCTGAACGGAGCTATACAACTGACCTGGACCTCGGCGGCTCAATGCATCAGCCACCACATTGGCTTTTCCTGGATGGTAAAGAATATCACAATCATAATCTTTCACCAACTCCAACCAACGCCTCTGTCTCATATTCAGGTCCTTCTGCGTAAAGAAATATTTCAAGCTCTTATGGCCAGTATACACTTCGCACTTCTCCCCATAAAGATAATGCCGCCAGATCTTCAGAGCAAAAACCACTGCTGCAAGCTCCAAATCATGAGTAGGATACCGCTGCTCATACTCCTTCAGATGTCGTGATGCATAAGCTATCACCTTCTCATTCTGCATCAGCACACATCCTAAACCCAACCTTGACGCATCACAGTATACCACAAACTTTCCTTCCCCTGAAGGCAAACTCAACACTGGTGCAGTAATAAGTCGTCGCTTCAATTCTTGGAAACTGCCCTCACACTTGTCTGACCAAATAAACTTTAGATTCTTTCTTGTCAATTCGGTCATCGGTGCTGCTATCTTCGAGAAGCCCTCTACGAACCGCCTGTAGTAGCCTGCCAAACCAAGGAAACTTCGCACTTCTGAGGCGTTCCTTGGCCTCGGCCAATCTCTAACTGCTTCTATCTTAGACGGATCTACTTTAATCCCATCTGCACCTACAATGTGTCCAAGGAATGTCACTTCAGGTAACCAGAACTCACACTTCTTAAACTTAGCATATAACTGATGCTCCCTCAACCTTTGAAGAACTAGTCGAAGATGAAACTCGTGCTCTGCCTCTGAACTGGAGTACACTAGGATGTCATCAATGAAGACTATAACAAACTGATCCAGAAAATCTTTGAACACTCTGTTCATTAAATCCATAAAGGCTGCTGGGGCATTGGTCAAACCAAAAGACATGACCAAGAACTTATAATGCCCATAACGCGTCCGAAAAGCTGTCTTAGGTATGTCCTCATCCTTGATCCTCAGCTGGTGATAACCAGATCGAAGATCAATCTTTGAGAACACCATCTTACCCTGCAACTGATCGAACAAGTCATCAATCCTCGGTAGGGGATACTTATTCTTAATAGTTAACTTATTCAGTTCCCGATAATCAATACACATTCTCAGAGTCCCATCCTTCTTCTTAACAAATAAGACTGGGGCACCCCATGGCGAATAGCTAGGTCTGATAAACCCTATATCCAGAATTTCCTGCAGTTGTATCTTTAACTCCTTCAGTTCCGCTGGTGCCATCCTGTACGGTGCCCTCGACACTGGCTCTATCCCCGGTGCCAACTCAATGACAAACTCAATCTCCCTACGCGGCGGCAACCCTGGCAAATCCACAGGAAACACGTCCAGGAACTCACAAACCAGTCTGGTCTCCTCCGGTTCAACTAGTAAAACTTTGGTGGTATCCACCACACTAGCTAAGAAGCCTATACATCCATCCTGTAGTAAATCTCTGGCTCTCAACGCAGAAATCCTGGGTACACGGGGTCCACGCACCGCTCCCACAAAAACAAAGGGATCCTCACCTTCTGGCTCAAAAGTCACCATTTTCTTTCTACAGTCAATGGTAGCTCCATACCTAATAAGCCAATCCATACCTAAGATCATGTCAAAGTCCTCCATACTCAACTCAATCAAGTCCACTGACAACTCTCTACCATCAACTAACACTGGCAGTGCCCTAACCCATCTCCTAGACACCACCAGCTCTCCCGTAGGCAAAATTGTCCCAAACCCCGAAGCTCTAACCTCACTAGGTCTACACAATCTATCAATCACCCTATCAGAAACAAATGAATGCGTAGCACCAGAATCAATCAAAACAGTAAAAGAAGTGCCAGCACTAGAAAGCTGACCTGTCACTACCGAGGGACTAGCCTCGGCCTCTGCCTGCGTTAAAGTGAACACTCGAGCTGGAGTCAAGCTGTCCACCTTCCCTGCCTCGCCCTTCTTTACCGTTGGGCAATCTTTTCTGAGGTGTCCCACCACCCCGCATACATAACAGGCCTTAGCCTGACACTCGCCCAAATGGCGTCTCCTGCACCTTGTGCATTCTAGGTAAGTCCTCCACGAATCGCCGCCTCCCCGACGGCCACCCTGAGTACCCCGACCTCCTCTATCAAACCTAGGAGCATTTGGGGCTTCAGGAGTCTTTCTCTTCAAATCACTGATACCTCCACCTCTACTAGAACCAGAATATGGAGGCACCGGCCTACGGCCCTCCCTTCTTGCTGCACTATCCCTCCAAATTCTATTCTCTGCTTCCTCAGCAGTCAGAGCCCTTTCCACAGCCTGAGCATAGGTAGTCACCCCAGGAACTGTAGTAATCCTTACATCTCGGGCTATCATGACATTTAGCCCTCTAACAAATCTGTCTAACCTGGTCGCATCGGTAGGAACAAGATTCGGTGCAAACTTTGCAAGTCTATCAAATTTCAAGGCATACTCTGTAACAGTCATACTGCCCTGAACCAATCCCACAAACTCATTCACCTTTGCTGCCCTGAAGGCAACATTATAGTACTTCTGATTGAACAAATCTTTAAACTCCTCCCATGTCATTGCAGCAACATTTCTAGTCTGTGACGCCACCTCCCACCAGATTAGGGCATCCTCTCTCAACATATAAGTGGCACAGGCCACCCTATCATGTCCTTCTACTTTCATAAAATCAAGTGTGGTGGTAATCAAGGTCATCCACTGCTCAGCTTTTAGTGGATCTGGCCCACCCTCAAAGATCGGGGGCTGCTGCTTCCTGAACCGCTCATACAACGGTTCCACTTTGCTGCCAACATCAACAGGGTGTACCACAGGTACCAGTGCCGGTGGCCCAGCAGGGGCAACACTCCCAGATGGAGCCTGCTGCAATATTCTGATCAACTCATCTTGGCTCTGAAGCCTAGCTTGCATTTCTGCCATTAACTGCTGCCAGTTCTCAGGGACTGGCGGAGGGGTTGGGCCCTGATCATCCTCTCTAGCCCCAGACCTGCCGGCTTGTCGTGTAGATTTCCTTGAACGCATATCTATTCAAGTCAATCTGCAAACAACGACTCGGCGATTAGGCTAAGATGACAGGGTGATAATCTCTCCACAATCCACCACTGGAACTCCAATCATTTACAAGCAAACAAGTATAGCAGTTTATCCAGATATTCATCCACATGCACAGCAATGCTAATAAGCACGCCTCAATAACATCATGCAATAGTCAAGGGCCAGGCCCTATCAGAATCTCATGCTCCCTATTCAACAGACAGATATCAACACTCATATCTCACTCAAATCATTTAAACACATAATCATGCATATACAATTACCAAACCCTGAGTTGAGCTTGTCTCGCGCAGCGAATGTACATACCCAGCCAGTCTTCAGGACCCATAAACCTAGGACGCTCTGATACCAAGTTGTAACGCCCTGGATAGCCAAGACCGTTACACTGTGTGTTTATAAAGTGCCAAACTTGCTAATCAAGTATTTAAAGTAAAAGCGTGTTACTTAAATAGTAGAGGAACTAGGGTTAAAGAGTTTTGGTCTCAAAAGATACGTTTTCATTACTAAACATTGTTTATGTACATGGGATCCCAAAAATGACAGTTTAAAAGCCATTTACAAAAGTTACAAAGTCTATATACATCAACAGCCATACTAAGGCAAAATGAGCAGTTAGGTAATCTCCGTCCTGACACACTCCTCGACCGTGGTGATCGAACGGCTGGCTATGTACATTTCATCTTGGAGCTCTCCACCTCAGGCCTGGTCCAGCTTGCCCTTACCCTTACCTGCACCACGAAGCACCCGTGAGCCAAGGCCCAGCAAGAAAACACAGTAATAACAGAGCATGAACAATTAGCAATCAACTCAGTTACTCTTACAGCATCTCATAAATTCAAGTATATCATCATTCAAGTATACCACATACAAAGCATTTCAACTCATAATACATATTGCGCAGACGATAACCAGGGCTAGCGCTCACAGGCTGCTCCCTCTGTTATTCTATTGTTTCTGGCTCCCAGTGGCCAATTCGCGCCCCGTGCGCTAAAAATCATGAACGGTACTCTTAGACCGCTTATACGTGTCCCTTGGCATAATACCAACAATGACACAATACAATTCTCGGGAGCACTTAGTCCCACCACAATCATACATTCGGGTTTCAATTCACTGGTTTCCGATGCCACGTAGCCACAAGCACGGTCCTCTACCCCGAGCCTCTTCAAAGTCCTAATCACAACACAAATATAATATTCTTTGTCATTAACCAATCCAAGACTACCTTCCCGGTACCTAACCCACACTCTCGGAACCCCCAAAACCTTAGAACAACACCCCGGAGACATCCCCCGAACCCCCGGAGAAAAGGCCAAAAATTGCAAAATGTAACACCCTGAAATTTGCCTTGTGCCGCGGCACCACTTTCCTTGTGCCACGGCACCCAACACCAGAGACCCCTAGGCCGCGGCAAGCAAAAGCTGTGCCGTGGCACACCATCGCAGACCCAGATTTCTGGGTTTTCCTTCGCGTTTTTCCCGAGCCTAACTCACTCCAAATCACCCCAACTTCATACCCAAGCCCCAAAACCTGTTTGAAACCCCACATAGACCAACCAAAAACTTTTAAACACTATAACCCAACTCAACTACACATTTACCCACAGAATTCACACCTAAATTCAGAGTTAAACCATTGAACCAAAGCTTGAGAAATGTGTAAACCAGCCCCTTTAGATTCTTAAACCATAACAGCTACGAAAATTTAAACATGATACACTCTTACCTCAATCAAGTACTCAGCTTGGATTCTCCCCAACTCTAGCTTCAAATCACCTTCTCCTTTTGATTACTCCAACTCTCTGAGTTTTCTTGGCCTAAGCTTGGTTGATAACCTCAATCACCCCCTTGATTCTCCTTCCAAGAGCTAGAGTTTAGCTTCTCTTTTCCTTCTTTCTTCTGTTATATTTCTAGGTCTCCAATATTCAGCATAAACCAACTCCCAAAGTGTTATACGTAAATGTTATTCCTTCAGCTCAAACTCATCTACTAACTGCCAAAATACCATTTTAACCCTCCATTAATATCACTTACTAACTAGACCTCAAGGGCTTATTTGTCCTTTCCCTAACTTTGCAATTCTACCACTTTCCCAATAAAACCTGTTACTCTCTATAGTTACCAACGGTTACGCAGGTTACCAAATCACCAGTTACCATTATCTATTTTCCTAGAACCGTCTTGGCACGTGCATCACATTGGTATCACGGCACCCACGCGGTACAATACACACATCATAATTATCACATAATGTAATTCACATAGTCATATAACATGCCTAAATCATAATCATGCATCTTAATCATAAAAATCACACATAATTCCCATCATGCCCTCCCGGCATACTAATCAAGGCCCTTAAGCCTTATTAGTGAATTTGGGTCGTTACACCATAGGTCCTCAGGGTGGCTCTATCAACACCATATCAATGTAAGAGTTGATACAAGGGTAAAACTGTAATTTGGAAAATTGAGAAGAATTTTATTCTTCGGGTCAAATATACAAGTATATGATTATTGAGCTTGGATAATTAATTTTGAATTAATTATTAAATTTTTTAAAATATATTTATTTATTTAAATATAGAATTTTGAAATATACATATAAATTAATTAATTAATTTTTTAAATTAATTATTTTATTTGAGTGGAAGAAAATAAAAATGGTAAGTTAAAATAGTTTTGATTTATTGATTTTTAAAAGATGATGATAATGATGATCATCAATTTGAATTTTGAATTTAAAATTTAAATTTTGAATTATGGTTATGATCTTTTCCTTAAAAAGATAATACCATATTTTGTGGAAATGATTTATTTAAATAAATAAATAAAAGAAAATACAAAAAATGTAATATTCCATTAAGGGAATAGTGCTACATGCATGACACAGTCTAGGGGTTGTGCTATGCGTGTAAGATTGTACTGATAAAATATCGGTATTGTTTTTATTTTATTTATTTAATTAATTAATAATTTGAAAACTAGGTTTTTTCAAATTTGGTAAGTTAGATATTACATAAATTAATTCCTATCATCATTATGATTGTATTATTATATTACTATTACTATTATGAATAATAAGGTAATATATAATCTCTCTATATATATTATGTGATAATAAGAAAGAGAGAGTGGTGATTCAGAAGAGTTTCAGAAAATTGTCAGCCAATAAATTCTCATCATCTTCTATTATTCCAACTTTCTCAAGCCATAATCCAAGTACTCATGTGTTGAGATAAACTTGTGATTTTTAAATTACAAACAATTATTCTCTATGTGCTCACACACATCTTGAGGTGTAGAAAACACTCCAGAAGATCGTGGTCTGAGTACTCAAAGCATTGAATAGGAAGATCGTTATTTATACAAAAAGACTCAAGGACACTTGATAGGCTTCAAGAGATAAATATATATGTTCTTGAATATTTTTATTTATGTGTATATGATATATATATATATATAAGGGTGCACTCTTAATGGTTACTACCCATATATGGTTACTTTAATATTAACCATTAGATTAAGATCAATGATTCATATTTATAGTTGTTAATTAATATTTCTAAAAATAAATTTTAATTTTTTCAAATTTTTAGAAGGGTTACCTGATGAAAACTGTGTATTTATTATAAAAATATAATATTGTAAACTTTTTCATTTTTCAAATGTATGTCAATTTCTAAATATAACTAATGTTTCTCATTGGTTGAAAACACCATTAATTATGGCAAAAAAGATAACTAAATTCGAAATTAATATAGAAAAAAAAATATTTACCTGGTGGTAACTTGCTATATCAAGTCACTATGTTGCCACATCATCATAATTGTTAGTACCCATCTATGGGTAGTAACCATTGAGAAGTCTTCCATATATATAAATATAAGTATGTGTATAATTATATATATGTTGCATATTAGTGTTTCTACACGTATGTATTCTTGAACATATAAACTATTTATATGAGAGGTGGAAAAAATTTTGTTGTTTATCAACTAGGCCCACAATGTCATTTCGTTGAGCACTCTGATTGCTTTTCCAACAATTGGTATCAAGAGTAGGTCATTAATCTCTGCAAATTATTAATTGTTGTGTGGGATTATGTGCATTTTTATATTATATGTGATATATATTTGAATGGATGGATGTTTATATTGATGATGATATATTCTTAATGGTTGTTTATAATGGTGCTTTTGAGTTTAGGAATTGTTCTTAAAATTTCTAGATGAAAAATATTAGCCATTTTTTGGGCATAGGAATTTTGTAATTTTTATTTTTCAAATTTTAAATTATAAAATTGTTGTAATTGGATTCAACGGAGTTTGGCACGAAAATCGAGACGGCGACACCACCACTTGTGACCGCCGTGGCACGCACCCCGAGGTGCCCCGTCCCTCTGTCCGTACAGCATGATCATACAGCTCTGCCCATCGCCGCCCCTCTTGATGACACACCTAGGGTTTGTGTCATACAAACCCTAACATATTGTTACCAAAATTATTTTAATTATTTAATTAATTAAACATTTTAAATTGAATTAAAATGGTTTTAATTTGGAAATTTCTATTATTGAAATGGTTTTGATTATTTTCCTTAATTAAAAATGTTTTAATTATTCTCATCCATAATTTAAATTGTTTTAATTAAAATATCCAAAATTAAAATTATTTTTTAATTTTAATTTATTAAAATTAAATTGTTTAATTTTATTTTTGAATTAAATAACCCAAATTCAAATTGAGCTTTAGAAACTATTTGGGTTTTAAAAACTAAAGTTTACTTATTTTAAAATGTTGTTTAAAAAAATTAAAAGTTGTATAATTCGAAATGGATATGGAAAAGGGTAGCATTAGCTCAACAAGACTGCATCTCAAGGCTCGAGATCAAAGCGTTCTTCATAAGACCTTAGCTCTTTTAGGTTACATGTTCATGTATATTTTGCAAGTGTTGTAATTTTTCTAGAAATACCCAAAAGTTACCAACCCGCTTTTATTTATTTATTATAAATGTTTGAATATGATTAAAATATTTAATATTTTGTCATACATTATAACATGTCATTCATATACACACACAGTATGCAATTAGCATGCATTACATTTGTATCGAAATATGCTATTAGGAACGTCCTATATTTTATTATATGTTTATATATGATAATTCATATAATAATAAATTTAGTCTTAATTAGTTAAGATGGTAAATCAAAATTAAAATTGTTTAATTTATTATTTTAATGAAAAATATTTATTTAAAATAATAATGATATTCTCTTAATTAAAGCAAAATTAAAAATAGAATTAAGGGCACAATTTATTCATTTTAATTTTTTTCTTAATAGGATTAGTAATTATTAGAATATCATTTGGTAAAAATAATTAAATTTATTTTTACAACTAAATTAAAAAATATTGATTTTGTGAAAAACACATTTTTCCAAAATAGTGAGTGGGAGAGGGAGTTATAACAATAAGTCTCATGGTCTCTATTATTGGTTGAACACCGAGAGGCATAAGAAAGGCCTCGTGTCGCCTCCTTTTGCAGCCTCCCTAAGGAAACGCTTCCGAATATGTTTATTTTATCTCAAGATTGACTTCTCTTATGAGAATATAATTAGTGATGTATTTCAAGTTTGACTGACCCTAAAGAAGACTCTTGAGTTAAGTCATTAATTGAAAATAATGAGTTACACTCCAAAGGTGTATCTAGGCTTTCGAGCACGACTGGTGCATCTTGACCAAACTAGTGGTAGTTCATAAGTCAAAAGAGAAAAAGGTGTTTTTAAGTTTTCACTTATGAAATTGAGACTTGTCTTAAAATTAATTTGGAATTAGTCTGACCTACCCCAAGGTTGGTCCATTAATTTTCAAATTAATTCATTGTGGATTAGTATATAATTTTTTATCTATTTTTATATGTTGCATTCATGCATCATGTTTACTTTTCCAAAATAATATCAGGTATTATTATATGTTTTAATTCATTATATTTTATTTATTTATTTCCAACAATAATAGTTCATTATCTTAATCCTGATCAAGTACTTGAAAACTTGGGAATTCACACACACCTCATTGATAGAATCTTGGAAAATGCTCTACGTGCCCACACACGTCTTGAGGTGTAGAGATACATCTTGGAAGATCTTGGTCTGAGTATTTTGAAGAACTACTTTGGATTGAATGTTCGTTGGAGATACAAAAAGATAGCGAGGATTCTTGATAGTTCTTCAACTGGTAAATCCTCATCTTTTACTTCTCTATGATTAATGCATTGCATGTTAATGGATCCGATTATTTAAAGTTTGTTTAAATAAAAAAAATTGAAATCTTTGGGTCTAACACCCCGTGCTTTTTGTTGCGCACATGGTTAACTAGTTGCCAACAAAGGCGACATCTAGTAGTACACCATTCTTGGGCAATTCACCACCATAGCCTAGGGTTTTCATGTGTAAATGTCATGCAACCTATATCTTTAAAATGTTTAATCCCACCTAATAGGGGTTAATTTATCTATTTTCACCCACCTACTGTTGCTTATAAATAGGACAATAGGGATCATTTGTAACCTAAAAGAACATTTGGAGCACTAGCCAAAGATATGCCCATTTGTAAACCTAAAAGAATTTCAACCTTTGCAAGTTCTTACTTAATACAATTGACTTGTGGGCTAGGCTTCATTAACAGTTCAACCACGTAAAAAATCTTGTGTGTCGTTTCTTCATCAATATTTTCTAACTCTTGTCGTTGGCAAAATCTCGGGTCAACAAAAATAAATATAAAAAACAACTAAGTTTCCCACAGATGGCACCAATTGTTTGATCCAAAAAGTTCACAAGCAATACAATCTATATTTTTTGATAAGGGTAGATTATAGATTAATATCACTAGATATATCAATAATGTTCTCCATGGATTCATCCACCAAGCCTTGAAAGAAATCTCTAGGGGGGCACCTACAAGAAGGCACTTCGACACTCAAGTCGGTAAGGATTCTCTCTAAATCTCTCAAGAAACGTAAAGTGAGTGAAAAATAAATCCAAGCACCAATTCTCCATTGAAGTGTTATTTGTAGATAAAATAAGTTTGTTAACAATTAAAGAAAAACATATCTTAATTTACCATATGCGCAACGAAAAGCACGGGGTGGTGCGCCTAGAGATTTTTAAAAAAAATATATTTAAACAATCTTTAAATAACGAATCAAAGAGAAAGAAAAATATAAGGATTTACTAGTTGTAGAACAATCAAGAATCCTTGGTATATTTTAGTAAGTCCAAAGGACATTCAATCTGAAGTAGTCTCGTGAGTACTCAGACCAAAATTTTCCAAGATGTATCTCTATACCTCAAGACGTGTGTGGGCATATAGAGTAATGGTGGGAAAATTTCTCATTCACAAGATGTACTCCTCATTAGATCTTAGAATATTAGGTCTGAGACAGTTTTCAGAGATAGAGAAAAATAACACGATACATTTTTCTCTCTTTAAAAAGCTTATAATTTTCTCTCTAGAATATTTTCTTTGTTAAGTATATTATGAAACTATTTTCATCTGATAGATTTATAAAAGAATTAATTAAATTTTAAAATTCAAAATTCAAATTATAAATCAATTATTAAAGAATTAAATAAATAAAATAAATATCTAATACTCATTTTTGGACCTTGTTACTCTGTAGTTGTCGTGTAACACATCCCTGATTTCAGGGATGTGTTCCAACCACTTTCTTTTTATTATTTATTGAAAAATATCTAAACCTGATAACTTATCTTATCAGATTAATTATATAATAATTATTATTTCAAATTCAAATCCAAATTGAATTATCAAAAGTATCTTTTCACATTTATTTAAATAAATAAAATCAATTAATTATCATAATTATTTAAATGTCATTTTTGAAATTGCCATCTTATTTAAAAAATTAATTTTGAAAATTCCTTTAATTAATATAAAAAATTTGAAAATTTCTATATTGATTAAATAATTTGTCTCAATCACATATTTGGCCTTGAAGAACAAATTTCTTCCAAATATGTTATTTTCTTGATTTTTCCCAATTTCCACTCTTACCTTGAATAATGTTGATAGAGTCATCTTGGGACATATGGACCTATAATTCCAAGCTCCAATAAATTTAGATTATTAATTAAAACTCTTTAATATAATAACATTAATTTATTAATCTCAATATTATTTCACTAAAAATATGAGATTGCACTATTGTAATTATAGACATTTATATATTAAGTACTTTTAAATATATATATATATATATAAAAGTGTCCATTGATTTAACCATTACATACAATTCAATCTTATATTAATGGTTTATAATTAAAGTAGGAATTATAATTACCGTTTAACCTCTTTAATTATATCTTGTTTCCTTAAGTGCCATTAACTTTACTAGTGAAGGTTAATTCATAAATTGGTTTATGAATTCGAGCTCAATAACCTTTCAGTTCCAAAAGTCAACCCTTAAAAGAACCATTATTAAATTCCTCTTGGAAAGGAATAGATTCCATATCTGTATATTATGTCTCCAGCCATTTACATCAATGAGTTTCCAAAATAAAAGTTTTCAGCCTGATCATTCTGACAAACCATATCAAGTGAATCAAAGAACTCATATGACATAAACATGAGTTCATAATAAATTCAAGATTAAGATCAATTTGTATTTGATCATCTTATTGATATGTTTAATTAATACTTATAAAGTAAACGGTATTAATAAGTATTAATAACATATCGGACCCCGTTCATGTATAATCACTTTATACAAAGTACATCCACTAAGATGTCCAACTACATTAGTAATCCAGATATAGATTACATGTATTCATAATACTATTGAACCGTAGTTATTGTATTTAATCCAAAGATTCCATTTAACTTTATTTTATTGTGAACTATTTAAATTCGTTCCCTACATTCTTAATCCTCTCGTACCAATACAAGATTGTAGTCACAATAACGAATTTGAGAATTTTATGATATTCATCTAATATTATTCTAATAATAATAATAATAATAATAATAATAATAATAAACAATAAATATATGCGAAAATTCATTTCAATTATTTATTTCATAAAATATTGCTCCATACATATGCTTTAAAGAGCACTAATCCCAACAATCTCTCACTTTCCCTAAATAAAATGAGGCATCTCCCTAAAACCCATATTGCTAACATGATATTTAAAAGACTTGGTAGACAAAGTCTTAGTAAGAGGATTGACAAGGTTATGTTCCGAAGCTATCTTCATAACTACTACTTCTCCTCTGTGAACAATATCCCTGATCAAGTGGTATTTTCTCTCGATATGCTTTTCCCTCTTATGACTCCTTGGTTCCTTCGAGTTAGCCACCACCCCACTGTTATCACAGTACAAGACTAGTGGCTTATGCATGTCTGAAACAACTTCCAGATCATAATAGAACTTTTTGAGCCACAAATCCTCTTTAGCTGCTTTACAAGCTGCTATGTATTCCAGTTCCATGGTAGAATCTGCGATAGTGGTTTGTTTAATACTACGCCAGACCACAGCTCCTCCACCAAGTATGATCACTGATCCATAAGTTAATTTACAACTATCTCTATCTAATTGAAAATCAGAATCAGTGTATTTAGTGGGGTTCAGGTCACTACCTGAATATACATGCATATATTCTCTATTTTTCCTAATATACTTGAGAACATTCTTTACTGCAACCCAATGACTCAATCCAGGATTGGATTGATAACGACTGACTATCCCTACTACATAGCAAATGTCATGTCTTATGCACAGCATGGTGTACATTAGATTGCCTACCACAGAGGCGTAGGGATAGTGTCTCGTTTCCTCTTCTTCTTGAGGTGTCTTAGGACACTGCTCTTTAGAAAGAACAATTCCATGACGGGTGACATATCACCCTTCTTGGAATTTTGCATACCAAATCGCTCCAGTACCTTATCTATATAAGTAGCTTGAGACAGAGCCAAAACTTTGTTATGTCAAATCCAAAGGATCTGGATGCCCAGAATGTAGTTTGCATCTCCCAAATCTTTCATTTAGAATTGCTCGACTAGTCATTTCTTTACATTTGTCAATGTTCCTACGTCATTTCCAATCATTAGAATATCATGAAGGTAAAGAATCAGGAATACCACAATGCCATCTTTGATTTGTTTGTAGACACAAGGTTCATCAACGTTTTGTTCAAAACTGTATGTTTTGATTGTGTCATCAATTCTTAGATTCCAAGATCTTGAAGCTTGTTTGAGTCCATAAATGGACTTAAGAAGCTTGCAAACCTTTTGCTCTTTACCTTTTATTTCTAACCCTTCTTGTTGAGACATATAAATGGTCTCGTCAAGATAGCCAATCAGAAATATTGTCTTAACGTCCATTTGCCATATCTCATAATCCATGCAAGCAACTATGGACAAAATTATGTGAATGGATTTAAGCATGGTCACAGGAGAAAAGGTTTCTTCATAATCTACCCCTTCTCTCTGGGTGTAACCCTTGGCTACTAGCCTAACTTTAAAAGTATCCACTTTCCCATCCGCTCCTCTTTTCTTCTTGAATATCCATTTGCAATCACTAGGTTTAACATTTTTCAGGAAGATCTTCAAGATTCAGGACGGAATTGGAATACATCATTCCATTTCCAAGTTCATGGCATCTTGCCATTTTCTTTGTCAGAATCTTCCATTGCATCTCTATATGTCAACGGATCATATTTGTTTGTATCATACACAAGCATTTGAACTTTGTGTTCATAGCGACTTGGTTGTTTTGACAACCCTCCCACTACGGCGAAGCTCTCTGTTGTTTTGACTATAACTTGTGGCTTCTTCTGGTCATTGTTCATTGCACATAGTTGGTGATCTATTTACTTGATCTAAGACCATCTCCTCTAGTACTACCTTATTGTGAGGCTTATGATTGTTAATATAGTCACACTCAAGAAAAGTATCATTTGTCGATACAAATGTTTTATTTTCTTTTGGACTATAGAATATACCACCTCTGGTCTCTTTGGAATATCCCACAAACATGCACAGTTTAGTGCGAGATTCCAGCTTTCTAGTCTTTCCCTTCAGCACATGTACTGGACACCCTCAAATACGAAAAATGGTATAAATTAGGTTTAGTACCATTCCATAACTCTAATTGTGTCTTCTTGATATACTTGGATGGAATAACATTCAATATGTAAATTGCACATTGAATGGCATACCCCTATAATGACAGTGGCAATGATGAATAGCCCATCATTGATCTAACCATGTCTAATAACGTCCTATTCCTTCTTTCTAAAACACAATTTTTTTGTGGTGTTCCAGGTGTAGTGAGTTGGGATTGAATTCCATGCGCACGCAGGTGGTCCTCAAATTAATAATCCAAGTACTCTCCTCCTCGATCAGATCGAGGAATTGTCAATGATTTACCTAATTGCTTTTCAACTTTAACTTGGAATTCTTTAAACTTTTAAAAAGTTTCAAATTTCTTTTGCATCAAATATAGGTAATCATATCTTGAATAATCGTCAATGAAGGTGTCGAAATATTCAAACCCTCCTCTTGCTTGCACATTAAGTGGTCTAAACACATCAGTGTGTTCGAGTTGGAGTGGTTCTATGACTCTTGAACCTTTTGTAGAGAAAAGTCTTTTGGTCATCTTGCCTTCCAGACATGATTCACAGACTGGAAGAGAACCAATAGTTAATTCTCTTAAAGTTCCTGCCTTCGCTAATCTGTTAATTCTATCCAAACCAATATGCCCCAATCTCAAATTCCATAGATATGTTTCACTGTCTGAATCAATCTTTTGACATTTAATAGACCTTGGGTTTACAACTTTAAACATTTCAGAGTTGTATACAAATTGTTCTTTTGCCTTAAGTTTATACAACTTATCATCAGATTTTTCATGACATATTTCAATACTAGATCTTGAGATAATAATCGAATTATTATTGAAAGAAATATCAAAACCTTGGTCATGCAACATAGAAACTGAAATTAACTTTCTAGTGAATCCAGGAATAAAATAAACATTATCCAAAACAAGAAATTTATTTTTATCAAATTCTAAACGGGTTGTTCCAACTGCTTTGGTGGGGACAACTTGACTATAGCCAACCCTCCTAGTCACCTCCTCATAAGCAAGCTTCCTCGAAGAACTAAGAATCTATACAGAAAAGCAAACATGGTTAGTGGCACCAAAATCAACAATCTAGGATGATGTATCATCTTCCACTAAGAAGGATTCTAAAACAAGTAAATCATATTTACCTTTCTTCTTCTCTTTTAGGTCTGAGAGATACTTAGGACAGTTTCTCATCCAATGACCATCAACTCCACAATGAAAGCATGCCCATTTTGGTTTCTTTCTTGGAAATTTTGTTATCTGTAGTATATCTGTTCTCCTTGCCTTTGGATGACTTTTTAGGCTTATTTTCATGTTTATCATTGTCAGTTTCATTTGATTTTTTTCTCTTCTTATTTTTCCATTTTGAAGAGGAAGGTTTAGAATCAGCAACATTTGCTTCTTCTACTTTTGAAGTACTCTTATTGAGTGATTTGAAATTCTGTAACTCATTTAACAGCTGAGTCATATTATATTCCAACTCGTTCATAACTTAGTTGGTAGTAAATGTGGGAAAAGGTGGTGTGAGTGATTCAAGTATCAAACTAACTTGAGTCCTCTCATCAATGGTTGCTCCATGAACTTTCGCATCATGCATTTGTATTGATCATGTTTAGAACATGTTCTCTGACAAAAATTCTTTTCTTCATTTTCATTCATATAGGCTATAGTAGCCTTATGTCTGCATTGATTGGACTGGTGTCCAAACATGGCTTGAAGAGACTCCGATATTTCATATGCAGACTCCATGTCTTCATGCTTATTTCTGAGTACATTATTCATCCTAGAAACCATGTAGCATTTAGCCTTGCTATTAGATAAAATCCAAGCATCATACTTCTCCCTTGCAATTTTGGGAGCAGTGGTAGCAGTGACCTAAGGACATTCCTCAGTAAAGACAAACTTGTGGTTCTCACAAATCAACACAATGCTCAAGTTTTATTTCCATTTCATAAAATTATCACCAGTGAGTTTTTCATTTGCAAGTAAAGCAGTAACATGGTTTGAGTTATTCATCATTTCTAAAATAAATAAATAAATCAAGAAATGAATTCAACATATAATATGAATATCAGTAAGTTTTTGGAATAGTAAATATGATGCATGAATGCAACAAATTTAAATAACACATAAAAAATAATTATTACTAATTCCGTGATAAATTAATTTGAAAATTAATGGACCAGCCTTAGGGTAGGTCTGACTAATCTCAAATTAATTTTGAGACAATTCTCAAATCCATAAGTGAAAACTTAAAATCAACTATTTTCTCTTTTAACTTACGAACAACCGCTAGTTTTGTCAAGATTAACTAGTCCGTTCGAAAGCCCAATTAACTTTTATGATTGTAACCCATTATTTTAGATTGATGAATTAACTCAAGAATGTGCCTCAGGGTCAGTCAAACTTGAAATACATCATTTAATCATATTATTATAAAGAACTTAACCTTGAATAATAACATAGTCGGAAACCTTCCTTAGGGGATGCAAACAAAGGTGTCTCGAGGCTCATTCCATGAAACATCGGTGTTAACTAATAATGGAGACCATAGGAGTTATTGTTATGACTCTTGCTCCCACTCACTATTTTAGAATATATGTTTTCTCAAAACATCCTATGCTTTTTAATTAATTAAATTAATTTATCAAATGATATTCTAATAATTAATAATCTCATCAAGCATTTAATCATTAAACAAATTTTAATCAATCTACTAAATAGGTCATTAAACTATCTAGTCAATAAATTATTTAATTATTAAGAATATCATTTGCCTATCTAATAAAATTAATTATCAAATAGGTCTTAAAATTAAAACTTAAAATCAATTTATGGCTTTGTTCTAGATTAATTATATGATTCATTAAATGCATATAATCAAATAGGACGATCCTAATCAAAACATGTTTCCACTCGATATGAGATGCATGCTTTAATTAGATATTGTGTGGGTAATATGTATGACATGTTATAATGCATGACAATGTTATTAAACACATTTAATACATTCAAACATTTAAATAAATAAATGCGAGCTGGGTGTTTTGGGTATTTCTAGAAAAATTATAACACTTGCAAAATATACAATAAAAATGTAAATACTATCTAAGACATAAATAAGATCTTCTGTCTTCATTATTTGGGCCTTCAATGTATTCTTGGTCCACTTGCATCTTTTTCCATTTTAATTTTGAATTAAAATAACTTTTAATAATCTTAAACTAATTTTAAGAATAATTAAATTTTAGTTTTAAAACCCAACAAGTTATTAGGCCCAACTTGAATTTGGACTTAAAACAATCAATTCAAAATAAAACAATTTTAATAGGCTTTGTGAAAAGCCATAATGGATAATTTGTTTCCAATTAGGGTTTTTGAGAAATCCTAATCCTATGGCAATTGGAATTGGTGTGGCTAGGGTTTAACTGGAGGCTGGGCTTGTAGCAGAGGGGGGCGAGGCTTGGGGAGTGCCAAAAGCGTGTGCGCGAGGGAGGTTGGGCATGGCGTGCCACGTGAAGGGGCTCAGGGAGCGCAGGGGCAGGCACACGGGGTTTGAGCTGGCAGCAGAGGCGCGTGGCTCAGGCTGGCAACAGAGGCAGACACACGCGAGGCTCGGGGCTGGCAGGTCGAGAGCCTAGGCCAAGGACTCAAAAAGCTTTGGGGTTTATAAGGATATATTTACATAATTTAAAATTGCAGAAAAATTAAATTACAAAATTCTTATGCCCCAAATGGATTACATTTTTTAGATCTAGAAAACATTAAGAACAATTGATAAACTCAAAATACCATATAATTAACAACTCTTAAGAACAAACATTCATCAAAATAAACATCCATTCATTCATCACATATTACAATAATATAAGAATGCATATTATACCCACATAACAATTAATGAATGCAGAGATTAATGACTGTTCTGATACCAATTGTTGGTAACTGGTTTACCATATGCACAGCGAAAAGCATGGGGTATTGGACCCAGAGATTTCAAAAAAAAATTATTTAAACAATCTTTAAATAACATATCAATTAATATGAAAAATATTAATCAAAGAGAAAGAAAAAGATAAGGATTTACCAGTTGTAGATAAATCAAGAATCATTGTTATCTTTTAGTAACTCGAACAAACATCCAATCCAAAATAGTCTTGTGAGTACTGAGACCAAGATCTTCCAAGATGTATCTCTACACCTCAAGACGTGTGTGGTCACATGCAGTAATGGTGGGAAAATGTATGATTCACAAGATGTACTCAACTCATGAGATCTTAGAATATTAGGTTTGAGACAGTTTTTCAAGAATAGAGAAAATAATCCAATATATTTTTCTCTGTGAAAAGCTTAGAATTTTCTCTCTAGAATATTATTCTCTTTATTAAGCGTATTATGAAACTATTTACATCTAATAGATTTATAAAGTAATTAATTAAATTTTAAATTCAAATTATTAATCACTATTAAATAATTAAATAAATAAAAGAAATATCCAATACCTATTTTTGGACCTTGTTAGACGCCAACTACAGTCCATGCATTGTTTGGCGTGTAACACATCCTTGATTTCAAGGATGTGTTCCAACCATTTTTTTTAACTATTATTTAATAATTATTTATTCAAAAATATATAAACTTGATAACTTATCTTATCATATTAATTAAAGAGTAATTATTATTTCAAATTCAAATCCAATTTGAATTATCAGAAATATCTTTTCACATTTATTTAAATAAATAAAATCAATTAATTCAAAATTAGTTATCCTAATTATTTAAATGCCATTTTAGTTAAAAAAAATTAATTTTGAAAATTCCTTTAATTAAAATACCAATTTAAAAATTTATTATATTAATTAAATAATTTGTCTCAATTACATATTTTGACCTTGAAAGAACAATTTTCTTCTAAATATGTCAATTTCTTGATTTTTCTCAATTTCCACTCTTACTTTGAATAGTGTTGACATAGTCAACTCGGGGACTTATGGACCTATAATTTCAAGCTCCAATAAATTTATATTATTAATTAAAACTTTTTAATTTAATAACCTTTATTTATTTATCTCAATATTATTCCACTAAAAAAATGAGACTGCAGTCTTGTAATTATAAACATTTATTTATTGAGTACTTTTAAGTATATACAAAGTGCCCATCGATTTAATCACTACATACAATTCAATCCTCTATTAATGGTTCATAATTAAAGTAGGAATTAATTACCATTTAACAATATATTGACTTGTCTTTTACTCTAAAATTCAAATTAAAATGTTATAATCTCATTGGTTGAGTCTAATGATGGTTCCTATACTATTTAAAGGGGTCATTTGAGTTAATTGGTGAATTCATCACTCACATCTCTCTCTCTCTCTCTCTCTCTATAGCTCTCAAGATTACTAGTTTTCTCCAAGATCTTCATCAAGAAAGCTTGAATTGCATGAAGATTCAAGGCTTTTAAATCTCAATCTTATTCTATTGTAGTAGCTTCAAGCAATATCTAGAGGAGGCTAGGAATATAGATTTTTGGACAACAAATTTCAATTTGTGTCAAGCCTTTGTTACATTTGTTGACTCACATAAAATCATAGACTTGTGATTTTATGTAACCAATGTTCTACAACTTAAAGGTCCATTCTACTACTTGTTTTTATTTGTGTTATGTTATTTGTATTATTCTTCCATTGGAGAATATATTATCTTTGGTTTATTATTTTGAATTGTAATATACAAAGCTTTATGTAATAGTCGCATCCCAGTAATAAAAAATCTCTAACCCCAAACCTAAGTATTGTATTAAAGATTATCTATCTCTAAGGCTTATCTTCTAATTAAGGCTATGGAAGAAAGCTCATCAATCTCAGCCCTTAAGTTCATGTCTCAAGATCTAGTGAGACTAGATCGATTTGGTGGCTCAATTTTGTGCATTGGCAAGACATGATCAAGTTTCTTCTCACAACATTGAAGGTTCACTACATTCTTGATAAGGACTTGAAGAATTTGGATGCTCCAAAGGATGATGATACTGAAGGAGTGGTCAACGAAAGGAAGAAAAGGGAAGAATATGAGCTAATATTTAGAGGTCACACACTCAATGCCCTCTCGGATTGTCTCTATGATATCTACACCAATACAACACTGGAAAAGGAGATATTGGATGCACTTGAGAAGAAGAACAAAACCGAAGAAGAAGGTACCAAGAAATTCTTCATAACTCAATATATGGAATTTAAATTCTCCGATGGAAAACCATTATTCTCCCAAGTACATGAGCTACAAGTTATTGTGAATAATTTATCTACTCTTAAGATAAAATTTTCAGAGTCCTTCATTGTGGGTGGGATCATAGCCAAGTTGCCTCCATCTTGGAAGGGTTATTGAAAGAAGATTCTCCATAAGAAGGAGGAGATATCTTTGTAGGAGATCCTAAAAAACCTTAGGATTTAAGAGAAGTCTCATTCTAGAGTCAAGTGTATGGAAGAGTCCAATGGTGAGACCTCCAAGGCTAATGCCATAGAGAAAATTTCTCAATCCAAGGGGAAGGCCCACAAGAAACCCCAATTAAAGAAGGACACTTACCTACCCAAGGAAGAATGAAGGGAAATTCAAGAGTGTGAGAGACCCTTGTTTTGTTTGTAACAAGATTGGTCACATGGCTAGGGAATTCTAGTTCCAAAATTCCAACAACTATGGATCCAAGGTCAACATAACCAAAGAGGAGTTCGTTGCTACCTTGAGTAAGGTGAATGTCATCCAAGGAAAAGTGCAAGGATGGTGGTATGACACTTGTCCCACCATTCATGTAACTTATGATAGAGAGATCTTCAAACCTGTTGAAGAATCAAATGATGGCCATGAGATCCAAATGGGAAATGAGCATAGATCCAAAGTGTTGGGCAAGGTGAATGTTGATCTCTTCTTTACATCCGGAAATAAGGTGCTTCTTACAAATGTGTTGTTTCTGGATATGAGTAGGAATCTTGTTAGTGGGAACTTGTTAAGCAAAACGAGCATCAAAGCGGTGTTTGAGTCCGGCAAGTTGATTTTGGCTAAGGGGAACTACTTTGTTGGGAAATGGTATGTGTATGATGGGATGATTGAATTGTGTACCAAAGACTCATGTTTTGATAATAATGCATGCACATCTTCTTCTTATATGCTTGATTTTGATTCAACTACTTTGTGGCATAATAGACTTGCTCATATAGGTGATAGTACAATTAAAAGATTTATCAAATGTAGTTTTGTACGCCCTAAATATCCACGGGCTATTAGCGAGCTGAGAAAAAGCATAATTATATCAGCCACGTGGATATCATGTACCCGGAGCTACTGTTACAAGGTCCTACCTCTTTAGCTCGAGGTAACCTAAGTCCTAATGGGATTACTAAGGATTCGAGTCAGAAGTATGGACACTACGAGCTGAGACTACATCAAGCTCGAGATACGAGCTTGGGTTGGCACCTCTGACCCCTTATAAAGTCAACCACGCAATGAAAACATGCATCTATTAGACATCACGTGTCTGATCCATCCCTAAATTCTCGGACACGCAGCATAAACGTGTGTGTTCAGGCACCCACGACTGGGTTGGGCCGTGCGGCACATTATCCCCCTTACCTATTGATTAGACCACACTTCATTGTCAGGTTTTAGGAATTAATCATGAATGTCACAGAAGTGACATGATGGGTAAGAAGGTCACGGGATGACCTTCCTTGCCAACCCCCAGGTGCCCTCTCCCTATAAATATGGAGACCCTGGGAGTTGCAGGGGGTTGGATTTTATTTTGTAAAGAAATACCCTGTAAAGAATATCAGAAAGGTATCAATAATATTGGCTGGTGGATTAGAAGGATTTTAACCTTTGAACCACCTAAAAAAGTATTCCTGTTATCATTTTACTTTGAGATCATTCATCTATTACGGTTCATTATTTAGCACTAATCTCACTCGTTACTCTATTAATTATTTGTTGCCGAAGAACCGTGTCAACAGTTTGGTGCTTTCATTGAGAGTCTGTTAGATTTGTGCTATCACAAATACCTAACCATGGTAGTTACTCGCTCAAGACATTGTAATGAGGCGGACCAACGTGATGGGCAGGAGGCCCATCCTGCCGCCGTGTCTGATGATCAGAACCCTGAGGTTCATCAGTGGCCGGGCAAGCAAACAGTAGGCCAAGACGACACTGGAAGTTCGGCTCCCCGGCCGCCCAATCCGAACCCAGATTTTTACACAGCGGTAGAAATGGAAAATGCTCAATTAAGAAGTCAGCTGTCAAAAGCTAACCAGCAGATTCAAGAGGTTTTGGCCCGATTACCCCCTCTTACAACCGACGCTAACGTCGGAAAGAGGCAAGGCGAGACTCACAAGTCCCGCCGGGGTAATCGGTCCAGGCCTAGTCGGTCGGTCAGACCCCCAACATAAAATTCTACTCCCACATCGCACCACCGGGAGACCACTTTTGAGGAACTTCCTAGGGCCGAGCAACAGTACAGCCTGTCGGTCCGGACCTCAACTCCCAACTCACTTCCGCCCTCGAGTGCGCACAGGAGGGCTCGAGGGAGCTCGCAAAGGAGATCCGGGGAGTGCTCACAATGACAGCCCACCCCGGCCAGCCGTCCTGCGCCCCGCTCAAACCGCCGGGCATAGGATGCGGAGGATGGTAGAGCGGAACGGCCACGACCTAACTTGATCCGCCCTGACAGGACTAGGATCGCATCCCCGGTCAGGCATCCTCCTTCACCAATAAGATACTCGTCTCCTCCCCGGCCAGTCTAAGAGATTCCGGCTCATGGGAGCAATACGAGAAATCCTCCGTCTGCCGGCCCTTCCCATCGTAGCCGGGCGCCTAGAGAAGTCCCGGATCCTCGTCCTCAGTGACGGGCCCCGAGCTTCTCAAATGGGAGCTATTGAACCGGAAGCCGTCGAAGTGACCTCTCCGGCGGAGACCTGTGCCAACGCTTAAGCTCGGTGCAAAGTCCTCAGACCGCCCCGAGAGGCGACCTCCGAGATCGCCTAAACTCTCAGAGAGGAGACCCCGTTGGAAACGATAGCCGCGCTCGCCAAAGGGAAGACCTGTCTGAAGTACGTGACAGCGGGAACGTCCCATATAACCTATCTCAAGATAGGAAGGACAATAACCCACCAAACGTGCACAATGGATCCAGAGCTGTTGAACAGCCCCGAAACAACCAAGGAAGTCAGGACAAAACCCTTGAGCGTCTGGCTCAGATGGAAGAGCTGATGAGGAAGCTCCTGTCAGAAAAAGAAAAAGATGAATATGATTCAGGGGACGAACTTGAGCTCTTCGCCCCCAGCATAGCAGCAACGGCATATCCACCTAGTTTTCGTATGCCGCACTTGTCCAAATTCAACGGAGACGGGGATCCATCAGATCATCTGGGTATGTTCAATACCTTGATGATGGCCCACAACATTGGCCCCGAGCTAAGGTGTTTAATATTTCCTTCCACCTTGACTGGGCCGGCCATACAATGGTTCAAACAGAGTAAGAAGCAGTCAATCAGCTCATGGAAAACTTTCTCTGCTGACTTCAAGAGAGCATTCCAAGCTTCCCAGGCTGCCCGCATCAAGGCTGATACCCTGGCAAACGTAAGGCAGCAACCCGATGAGCCTCTGAAGGCTTACCTGAGCAGATTCGTTGTAACTCCCTGGTTACCCCAGAACAGTTACGGTGAACAGTGAACCGGAAATTTGACTCGCTACCCGAGTCCTTTGGTTAAAAACGTGATCTAAGTGTTATTATAGGGTTAAGGTGAAAAACTAGTAAAAAAGAAAGGGTACATTTCATTAAGTAAATAAACTGCTCATGAGCCTTTCAAAATGTTTACAAGAAGTTCGTAATACAAAAGAGTCGCTACAGTTTCAAATTTACAATCCCCGCCGGCCTAAGCGGCAAAAATAGGGTAAACCCCTAGTCCCTCTGAGAACACCTTGACCGTGGCGGTCAAGCGGCCCTGTATGTACACCACATCACCCAAGCTCTCCACTCAGGGTTGGTTAAGCTTTTCCTTCCCTTTACCTGCACCACATAGCACCCATGAGCCAAGGCCCATCAAGAAAACACAATAAAGCATGATATAATATCAACAACGGTCATAATAACCATTCAGGACTATCAGTCCAAACAAATAGGTGACAATAGCCAAAAGTCACATTAATGAGCATCGCTCCCTCTAGCCATGTGACGATAGGGTCACCAGGGCTTAACTGATAAGTGATCCTTTCATAAGTTTGTTCAGGACAGGTGCATGGTGATTGGTCACCAACGTAACCTTCCTCTCGACTCTAGAGTCGTAACTATGGACAACGTCCCCTAGCCATGCGACAAACGGTCACCGGGGTCATATACCTTGGCTATTGGCATCTGGTCGTAGACCAGGCAAGCGCTTATAAGTTCTTCGACCTTAGGGTCGGTCCCGCATTAATTTCATAGAGCTATTCAATGCGTGATCATCGACTTTAGAGTCGGTCCCTGACTAGTCAGTGCCATAAACAGGTATTCAGCGTTCACTAGCATTTAATATGCAATCCATGTCCACACATAACAACCAACATGCTTCAATATCAAACCATGCATGTCATATACCTTTACAGGGTGCAACTGTATTCATACACTGTTTTCTTACCTCAAGTTCGAGCGAGAAGTATGATAAAGACGACCCCTGAGAACGATCGATCTTTTAGTTCCTTAGCGGTTACCTAATCACAACCAATTATAATCTCCATTAATGAGAATCCACAATAATAGGGTCTTAACCTAAGCACCACCCTCGGGACCCCGAAACATGCCCACACGGTGAGTAGATTCGATCCCGGGCCTTAAGGATTGAAACCCCAAGTCAAAAACCCTTAAAAACACTCAAAATGGGACTTAGAAGGAACAGGGTAGCGCTACAGCGCTCAACCCCTAGCGCCCCAGCGCTATACACAGAACCTCCCAAGTGCCAGAAAGCCTCCTGAGGAGCGTTGTAGCGCCCTAAGGTGGGTGCTATAGCGCTACCTCCAGACCCAATCTCCCCTGAACCGACCTTCTTCAACTCCTTCGATTCTAACTCGATCTCCAAGCTTCCAAATCCTATTCTTAATGCCAAATGAACCCAAAAACCATTCTAACACACCCCAAACATCACAAGCATGGGAACCCTAGCCAAAACTCCCAACAAAACCATGAATTCACCCTAGAAATCTCAGCTTCAAAATAAAACCAGAACAGGGCAAACCAGAGAAAACCACGGTTAGAAACTTACCCAAAGCTCGGCTTATGATGGTCTTCAATGGTGGAACACACTTCCAAACTCCTAAGGCTTGCTTCCCAAGCTTGAATCCTCAAAATTGGTTCAAAAACTACAAAGAAAAGTGAAGAGAAGAAGGTACGGGAGAACTCTTTTGCATACTCTGTTTTTCCACTACTTTCTTCAGCCAACAAGAGTTATATCTATCCTAGGGGTGAAATGTCCATTTTACCCCTAGGTCATTTAATAGTTTCTAAAGACTCCCAAGGGCATATTTGGTACTTTCCTCCTATCTCGTTAATCATAATTAACACTATCCAATTCCCGCTATTCTCAATAATCTCAAACACCAATAATTCACAACCCGTTACCCTCTATTACCCGGTAACGCTCTAATCATTAAAATCACCCCGAGACTCAACCCAAGCCCCGGCAGTTAAACCTGTTGTGACTAAACCGCTAATCAATATTCTAAGATCGTCTCACGTCGAATAGCTCGAACAAACCCACATCATAATGTGGTCTCAACACATATCATCGACATGCATACAATTAACATTATATTATAATACAATTCTCATAAACATGCATAAACACATTTAATGGCATAAATTAAACAATTATGGCCCTCCCGGCCTACTAATCCAGCCATTAAACCATATTAGGGAATCCGGGGCATTACATTCATGAACATCGCTGCTCGGGCCAGAGACGCAGATGACAACTCCAAGCTCATGGCTTTGAGGACTGGGATCCTCGTCGGAGGAGGACTCTGGGAAGAGATACAAAGGAAGGGAGTCACCGTAAATGAATTCCTAAATAGGGCCCAGGGGTGGATAAACCTGGAGGAGGCGCGAGCATCAACCGCAGGAACCAGCCAGGCCCCTGAACAGCCCGCTGGAGTGGGAACGAAGGTCGTGACAGTGACCCAAACCGTTACACAGAATAACCAGTTTGGTGGAAGCAAGATAAAGGGGAGCAGCGAGAGCAATCCGCACGGCCCAAAGAAGAACAAGTCCGTAGAAAAATTCAAGCCAGTCTACGCGACTTATACCGAGCTCACCCACTCTAGAGAGAACATCTTCCTAGCAAATTCTGCTCGCATCCCCTGGAAGAAGCCGGAACCGTTAAAGCACCAGAAGGGTAAGCGAGACCCTTCCAAGTTTTTTCAGTTCCACAACGACATTGGCCACAATACCGATGATTGTAGGCACCTGAAGGATGAGATCGAGACTCTCATTAGAGCTGGACCCTTGGCTCAGTATGCGCGGAATAGAGTTCCCACCAGTCATCCAGCTCCGGAAGCCCCGATAAGTCAGCCCGGATCTCGGGTAGATCAGGACGTCCTTCCTCCCATGATAGGAGGAGAGATCTCCACAATCTCTGGAGGTCCCCATCTGGCTGGCACGAGCAGAGGTGCCCAAAAGAGATACGTCAATGAACTTAAGGCTCATAATGGAGTGGAGTTCGTCCCTGAGCAGCATCTCCCGAAGCAGCAACGATTGGAGAGGCAACCAATCATATTTACTGAAGAATATGTTAGCCATGTCTAGTTCCCTCATAACGACCCTCTGGTCGTAGCCGTGCAGCTCACTAATCAAAGGGTTAGGAGAGTGCTCGGTAAACCTACTGTTCCGGTCTACGCTGGAGAAGATGGGTTTGTCTGTCACCGAGCTGAAAGCCACCTCCATGATGCTATACGGATTCTCTGGAGAAGGATCGGCGGCAATAGGAACGATTGAGCTGGTGATCACCTTGGGAGAGGGACCTCGGACAGTCTCGAAACTCCTCGAGTTTGTGGTCATCGATTGTCCCGCCGTGTACAATGCCATTTTGGGTCGACCTACACTAATAGCATTTGAAGCCATTACCTACATCTGCCACCTTGCGCTAAAATTCCCCTCTTCCACGGGGATATGCATGGTCCGTGGCGATCAACTTGCTGCCAGGGAATGCTACAGCATCTCTATGAAGGGAAAATTAAAACCCGGGCAGTTAACGATGACCGTCCAGGGTGGAAATGAGGAATCTCAGGAACTTGTGCCTCATCCTGAGATTGAAAAACCTCAGAATGTCGAAGGGGAAAATATCATCTTAAGTGATGATATCGACCCCAGAATAGGCAAGGATAAATCCGATCTCCAAGCTATCGAAGAGCTCGAGGAGGTAAACATCGATCCACAGAATCCCTTGCGAATGGTAAAGCTCGGGAAAAATCTATGTGACAAAAGGAAGGCGGAGCTAATTAAGTTCCTGCAGGAGAACCTGGACGTGTTCGCATGGTCTCATGAGGACATGGTGGGGATCAGTCTGAGTGTCATCATGCACACCCTCCACTTGGATAAGAGCGTGCCTGCGAAATCCCAGAAACAAAGGCGCCTGGGAACAACCCGAGCTGAGGCCCTAGAAGAGGAAGTAGCCCAGCTATTAATGTGTGGCTTTATCCGTGAGGCTAAGTTCCTGATCTGGGTCGCCAATCTTGTGTTGGTTCTGAAGCCCAACGAGAAATGGCGGACCTGCATCGACTTCTCCGATCTGAACAAAGCTTGCCCCAAAGACTGCTTCCCCCTGCCGAGGATCGACCAATTGGTGGACGCCACGGCAGGGCACGAGCTCATGTCTTTTATGGATGCATATTCGGGCTATAATCAAATCACCATTAATCCAGTGGACCAGGAGCACACTAGTTTCATGACCCTGACTAACGTTTATTGTTACAAGGTCATGCCCTTCGGGCTGAAGAACGCCGGAGCTACATACCAGAGGTTGGTAAATAGGATGTTTGCCAACCAGATCGAGAAGAACATGGAAGTGTATGTTGACGACATGCTGGTCAAATGCTTCAAGATATTGAGAGAATACGGCATGAGACTTAACCCACAAAAGTGCACGTTCGGGGTCGTGTCAGGAAAATTCCTGGGTTTCATTGTCAATACCAGAGGAATCGATGAAAACCCTGATAAGATCAGGTCGTTGCTCAAGCTGCCCTCACCTCGGTCGTGAAAGGATGTTCAAGGCCTGACAGGAAGGGTGGCGGCCCTTAATCGGTTTATTTCCAAATCTACCGACAAGTGTCTGCCATTCTACAACCTGCTCCGGGGAAATAAGAAGTTCAAGTGGACCGAGGAGTGCGAACATGCCTTCCTCGACCTGAAAGCACATTTAGCTGAGCCGCCCGTATTGTCCAAACCAACGGCAGGAGAGCCCCTTTTCCTGTACCTAGCTGTCACGGAAGATGCAGCCAGTGCCGTATTAGTCCGAGAAGAAGACCGGTCTCAGAAGCCAGTCTATTACATCAGCAAGAGGCTTCTCGGAGCTGAGTCCCGGTATCCGTTGATGGAAAAGATGGCTTTCTGTCTCATTACAGCCTCTCGAAAGCTCAGGCCGTATTTCTAGTCCCACTCAATACATGTCATAACCGATCAACCTTTAAGGCAGGTTTTGCAAAAACCTGAAGCATCGGGACGTCTGTTGAAGTGGGATATTGAGCTCAGCCAGTTCGAGATTTTGTACACACCACGAACTACAATAAAAAGCTAGGCCCTGGCTGATTTTGTAGCATAATGCACAGGATTTCGAGAAGATTTGACTCAGACCGCCATAGCCCAGGCCTCCTTAGTCCAGGCCTCATGGAAGGTCTTCGTAGATGGCTCATCTAACGAGAACAAATCTGGGGCTGGAATCATTTTGATATCCCCAGAAGGACATCGATTCCACTCAGCGTTGAGATTCGAATTCAAAGCGTCCAACAACGAGGCTGAATACGAAGCTTTACTGGCCGGGCTAAGGGTTGCCCAGGAGATGAAGGCCAGCTCCGTCCAATGTTACAGCGATTCCCAGCTCATGGTAAACCAAGTGCTAAGTGAATACCAAGCACGGGGAACCAAGATGGCTGCTTACCTGGCTAAGGTAAAGATCGAACTGTCTGCATTCGAGCGTGGCTTAATCGAGCAGATACCTCGGGAGCAAAATGCCAACGCGGACGTACTCGCAAAGCTCGCTACCTCTGGAGAGACAGAGACTCTCGGGTTGGTGCCGATAGAGTTCTTGGAGAAACCGGGCATAGAGGGAGTCGGGGCGGAGGTCGAGATGATCAACGCCAGACCGACCTGTATGACCCTCATCCTCGAATATCTCACAGCATGAAAGTTACCTAAAGAGCGAAATAATGCAAGGCGGGTACTTTACCAGTCTCCAAGGTATACAGTGGTAGATGGAATATTATACTGGCGTGGACACTCTCTACCTCTCCTACGATGTGTTCTGCCAGGCAAAGCGAAGACCATTTTGCAGGAAATGCACGAGGGTTTTTGTGGAGATCACATTGGGAGGAAAAGCTTGGCCCTGAAGATCTTAAGGCAAGGATATTATTGGCCCACTCTGTCAAAGGACTTGATCTCCTACGTCAAAAAATTTGACAAATGCCAGTGATTCGCCACAGTTTCCCGAGCTCCCCCAGTCGAGCTGAAGATGATCTTGTCCCCGTGGCCATTCGCGGTCTGGGGAATCGACTTGGTTGGCGCCCTCCCCACTGGAAAGGGAGGAGTCCGTTATGCGGTGGTGGCTATCGACTACTTCACCAAGTGGGCAGAAGCAGAGCCCCTGGCAACCATCACTTCAAAAAGAGTCCTCGACTTCGTGGTCAAAAGCATTATCTACCGATTCGGGCTGCCAAAGAAGATCGTATCAGATAATGGAACGCAGTTCGACAGTGACCTCTTCACCGAATTCTGTGAGAGGCACGGCATTGTAAAAAGCTTCTCCTCCGTGGCCTATCCCTAGGCGAATGGGCAGGTCGAGGCCGTCAATAAAATGCTAAAGGCAAGCCTTAAGAAAAGGCTAGACGAAGCCAAGGGATTCTGGCCAGAACAACTCCCCCAGGTACTGTGGGCATACCGGACCTCACATCGAACGCCGACGGGTCATACTCCTTTCTCCCTGGCTTTCGAGAGTGAGGCAGTCCTTCCTGTTGAAGTAAAGGTAGCCTCACATAGAGTCCAGGCATTTGACCAGGACCGCAATCACGAGTTGCTCTGCGCATCCCTTGACCTGATTGATGAAAGACGAGAAGATTCACAGCTACAGCTCGCACATTATCAGCAAAAGATCACTCGTTATTTCAACTCAAAGGTCAGAAAATGCGCCTTTAGCATTGGCGACCTGGTCCTCAGAAGAGTCTTCTTAGCCAGTAAAGACCCCAAAGACGGAGTATTGGGACCGAACTGGGAAGGGCCCTACCAAATAACCAAGGTCGTAAAAGAAGGAACCTACAAGTTAGCTCGGCTTAATGGAGAAGCAATCCCACGAACTTGGAACGCTATCCATTTGAAGAAATATTATCAATGATACCTTTGTAAGGCTTAATCAGAAAAACCATCTCTTGTTTATTAAGTAATGAAAATTAAATATTTTTACATTATGGTGTATATTTGTGGGTGTAATGCCAAGTAACCACGAAAGACCCTTTCCTAGTTACTTGGGGGGCATGTGTACCCGGGAGATAACCAGGTCCTAAAAAACTTAGAAGTTAATTCAAATCGATTGATCAATGTTTTTCTTAAAAAGCACGAGATATTGATAAAGGATTGACGCGAACTAAGTTGTATCCTGGATATAACTAGGCCGTCCTAAAAAACTTAGAAGTTAATTCAAATTGATTGATCGATGTTTTTCTTAAAAAGCACAAGATATTGATAAAGGATTGATGATAACTAAGTTGTATCCTGGATATAACCAGGCCGTCCTAAAAAACTTAGAAGTTAATTCAAATCGATTGATTGATGTTTTTCTTAAAAAGCGCGAGATATTGATAAACGATTGACGCGAACTAAGTTGTATCCTGGATATAACCAGGCCGTCCTAAAAAACTTAGAAGTTAATTCAAATCGATTGATCGATGTTTTTCTTAAAAAGCACGAGATATTGATAAAGAATTGACACGAACTAAGTTTTCAAACTAATGTCCTGGATTCAACCAGGTCCTAAAAAACTTAGAAGTTAATTCAAATTGATTGATCGATCTTTTTCTTAAAAAGCACGAGATATTGATAAAGGATTGACGCGAACTAAGTTGTATCCTGGATATAACTAGGCCGTCCTAAAAAACTTAGAAGTTAATTCAAATTGATTGATCGATGTCTTTCTTAAAAAGCACAAGATATTGATAAAGGATTGATGAGAACTAAGTTGTATCCTGGATATAACCAGGCCGTCCTAAAAAACTTAGAAGTTAATTCAAATCGATTGATTGATGTTTTTCTTAAAAAGCGCGAGATATTGATAAACGATTGACGCGAACTAAGTTGTATCCTGGATATAACCAGGCCGTCCTAAAAAACTTAGAAGTTAATTCAAATCGATTGATCGATGTTTTTCTTAAAAAGCACGAGATATTGATAAAGAATTGACACGAACTAAGTTTTCAAACTAATGTCCTGGATTCAACCAGGTCCTAAAAAACTTAGAAGTTAATTCAAATTGATTGATCGATCTTTTTCTTAAAAAGCACGAGATATTGATAAAGGATTGACGCGAACTAAGTTGTATCCTGGATATAACTAGGCCGTCCTAAAAAACTTAGAAGTTAATTCAAATTGATTGATCGATGTTTTTCTTAAAAAGCACAAGATATTGATAAAGGATTGATGAGAACTAAGTTGTATCCTGGATATAACCAGGCCGTCCTAAAAAACTTAGAAGTTAATTAAAATCGATTGATTGATGTTTTTCTTAAAAAGCGCGAGATATTGATAAACGATTGACGCGAACTAAGTTGTATCCTGGATATAACCAGGTCGTCCTAAAAAACTTAGAAGTTAATTCAAATCGATTGATCGATGTTTTTCTTAAAAAGCACGAGATATTGATAAAGAATTGACACGAACTAAGTTTTCAAACTAATGTCCTGGATTCAACCAGGTCCTAAAAAACTTAGAAGTTAATTCAAATTGATTGATCGATCTTTTTCTTAAAAAGCACGAGATATTGATAAAGGATTGACGCGAACTAAGTTTTCAAATTAATGTCATGGATTCAACTAGGTCCTAAAAACTTAGAAGTTAATTGATAAACGAGTTTTAGACTCGTTTATGGTCTAGGTTTCTAGGGTATTTTTCGTTAGTTAGGATTATTTTATTTCGGAATTATGTTCGTTTGTTCTTGTTTCAGGGTGATTAATGCTAAAGTGATACAAATAGTGAAAAGGAGGGAAAGTGGAACAAAATTGGGACGGATTTGTGGACTTTTGGGTTCTGTAAGTAGAACTACGGCGCTACTAAGATAAACGAGTTTTAGACTCGTTTATGGTCTAGGTTTCTAGGGTATTTTTCGTTAGTTAGGATTATTTTATTTCGGAATTATGTTCGTTTGTTCTTGTTTCAGGGTGATTAATGCTAAAGTGATACAAATAGTGAAAAGGAGTGAAAGTGGAACAAAATTGGGACGGATTTGTGGACTTTTGGGTTCTGTAAGTAGCGCTACAGCGCTACTAAGGGAGCGTCGTAGCGCTAGGAAGGATTTCTGAAGAATTGAGGTTCCTGACTTTAGCGCTACAGCGCTACAACAACAGCGCTACAGCGCTTGGATGCAGTTTTTCAGGAGGTCGTTTCTGGAAGTAGCGCTACAGCGCTACGATAAGGGCGCTGCAGCACTGGTGCCCAGATTTCTCTTCAAGGTTCCTGACTTTAGCGCTACAGCGCTGGTGACGCGATTTTTACATATCTGATCACTTTTTGATGGGCAATTGGGTCTTTTCACTGGCAATTTTTTTTAGGGATTTTTGGAGAAACATAATGTGGTGACTTAGAGGCTGAATAGGAGAGACGACGACTGAGAGTGGAGAAGACGATTGGAGGATCCATTCCTGTGTTTTTCATCATTTATCTTCAATTTTTCATGTTTGTAATTGAATTCTATGATTGCTAGAATGAATATTATGGGCTAATATCTCCTTTAGGGCTATTATGTGAGTCTTTTGGAAACCCTTTTTATGGTTTAATGCAGAATTCATGTTCTTCTTCATCTCTTTCAATTCCTTACAATCTGTGTTACTTGTGCAATTATTGATTGATCACCTCTAATTGTTATTTCATGAATCAAATTGAAATCTGAAAAGTGAAATTTGATATGCTTTGATTGTTTGGATGCAAACTCAATTTAGAACGAAAGTATCTAAATTGTTTGCCTATTTTTCTGAGTTGCATGTTTAATGCCTTCTTCATGATTCAACTTTGCCATAGAAATATAGGAAGTTGTCATTTAGATTGAATTTTGTAAATCTTAACCAGATTATGAATTGTTTTTGCAACTTGTTCTTGAATAGGGAGAAGGGGATATAATTCTTGCATTAGGAAATAAAAGGGTGGAAAATAGAGGATCATAATTGTCCTAATTTCATCCTCTCTGTTATTTTGTTTAAATTTTCATTGTGCTTCGTTAGTATTCTTCTTTGTTTGAAATCTCTGAAATTGTTTAATCAAATAGAATTAAAAAAATTGATTGATTGGTAATTGATAAATCAGTCCTTGAGGACGATACTTGGTTTTTACCATATTATTACAAATTGCAACTGTGTGCACTTGCATAGCATATAAATCTCGCAACATTAATTCACATTGATTGATCAATGTTTTTCTTAAGAAGCACGAGATATTGATAAAGAATTGACGCGAACTAAGTTTTCAAACTAATGTCCTGGATTCAACCAGGACTTGTCTTAGAAGTTGGTTCGAGTTGATTAGCATGTTTTTTCCCAGAAGAACATAAGATGCCAATCATAACACCAACAAAAACTAAGATTATTACCAAATGCATAGAAGAGAAACAAGATAGAGGCAAGAATATGTAAACCAATTAAAATGAAGTTGAAAAAATCAATTGTCTCAAGGTTGAAAAACCTAATAATATAAAGTTACAAAAAAAAAAGTAAGTGATAACAGAAAAGGAGAAAAGTCCTACGCCCCGCTAGGCCGCTCTGATGAGGTCACCCCCTCGCCATCCTGCTCAGTGGCAGTGGAAGTCTCCCCGGTCTCGGAGGGCGCCTCTTGTTGAAGGTGAGCCTTGAACTTCTCCAAGAAGGACTCCCACGCGTCCGACCCCATAAAGGAGAAGTCACCTTCTGGGGTTGAAGACCCAACAGTGGTACAGCATAGCCTCCATGGAGGAGCTGGAAGCTGCCCTCTCCGCTGCCAGGGCAGCCTCAGCCTTCGCGGCGTCCAGTGTGGCCCGGGCAGCCTTGGCCTCCTCAAGCTCGATCTTCGCAGCGGCTAGGGCAGCCTTGGTGGCATCGGCCTCCTGCAGCTTGATCCAGGATGCCTCCAACTCAGTTTGCGCAGCAACCGAGGTGGCCTGCGCGACCCTCTCGTTCTCCCGGGCGGTTGTTAGGGCCGCCTTGGCGTCCCTTTCCTGTTGTTGAGCAGTCGCGAGGGCGACCGGAGCAGCTTGGTGCTCGCCCCTGATCTCCTCGATCCTAGCCCTGGACTAAGATATGCTCTGGTGGAGGGCCAGAGCCGCCTGCAAAACCAAAAGATAATAAGGCAAGTGCCTTAGAAAAAAATATATGATACAAACAAATAAGGAGAACCAGTGGCAAAGCCAACTTACCGTGAGGGTCATCCCCAACGAAGACTCCATCACATTCTCGGGGCTCCTTGTCTCGATCTCCCGTAGATCCCTCGGGGTGGCATTATAGCAATGATCCACCATGTAAGCCGCGGTCTCGTAGACCATCCCCCGAAAGACATCAGGGACCTTCTCCAGGGCCTGGGGGTTGACCAGGACGCACACCTCGGGGGTCGTAGTTGAGAAGGTCCCAGGGGGCACCTCCGATTCCCGGGCAGAAATGGGAGCTCGCGGAGGAGGCGGGGGCATCTTCTCCATGGCAGGGGGGGTGGAGGCACTTTCTCCTAAGCAGCCGGGGCTTGGTTTTTCCCCTTCGTAGGAGACTTGGAGGTAGTCCCGATGGCTTTCTTCGCCATTCGAAGCCTATTCACCATGGGCCCGGAAGCCCCGGAGGAAGGGTTTCCTCCAGGGAACATAGCTCGCAAGTCATTGTTCCCGGGCTGCGACATCTCCTCTGTTGAAACAGACAGCAAAGCATTAATAGACATGTAAAAATATTTGTGCAAAACAACAAAAGAAAAGAAAGCAGATCTTAAGTATGTATTGAGCGGGGTCCTACCCTCCGAGCTAGAGGAGGAATCTATGGTCACGACCTCCGGCCCCGGAGCTTCAACGGGGGAGTCTAAGATAACGACTCCACGGGCTAGAAGAGGCTCTGGGTCCGGATCCACCTCGGGACTGGACTCTTCTACGTACGGCCTAAGACCCGGAGCTACTACACCCTCCAGGAGAGAGGGCCACGACCTAAGATTGATCCCGTACTCCTCGAAGAAGGCCAACCTAAAGGCCAAGGTATTATCTACCACTATAGTACCCCTAGGACGGCTCATGTCATAACACAGCACGAGCTGGTCGACGCATTGGAGTAGGGTGACGTCGCGGTCCGGGTCATTTTGGTGGCGATGAATGGGTTGGCTGGGGTTAAACCTAGAAAGTCGTAGGTCGGCAATGGCCCTATCTAAATCCCTAAACAGATAAGGATTACCTTGGCCAGAGGGGCCGGCTACTGCCCCGGACTGGGCCCTCTCCACATTTACTTCTTGGGCGACCTCCAGAGCCCGCTTCCGCCGCACGAGGGGGACCTTGTCCTCCTCGTCCTCATCCTCACCCGCGGCCTCCTCCTCGGGAATGGGTGCCATCTCGCAAGCAGGGGGAAGGGTCCGCGATCTCCTCAAGGCCAAAGTCTGGCCCGAAGAGATTAGCTTGCACGTCAGCATCGTCTCGTCGGACACGAGCTGACGATAATCCTTTTCACTTGGGGGGAGCCCCGCCAAGGTCTCGTATTGACCCCCAAGGGTCACGGACTTGGCCATCCTCGCGAAAATAGCTGCATGATAGTCTCTAAGTCAAGAATGAATAAAAAGAGGCTAATCAGCAATCAACTTACGAGCTGAGAGTAGAAGGTACTTATGAGGACGGTTGAAATAATGGTGTTCGCAGTTGCGGAACCCCGTTGACATAAAGAACTGGTCCTTAAAGTCGTTGGGGTGGCTGGGCAGCTCGATGACCGCAGCCGAATTCGGAAAACGGGTCAGGTAGTAGAACCCGTCGCCTCGCCCCTGCTACTCCGGGCTGGCTTTGAGGTAGAAGAAGTAGAGGATGTCCGCCGACGTGGGGACCTCCCATTCCTGCTTCAGGAATAGATACTTCAACCCCGCTAACAGGCGGTATGAGTTAGGAGGGAGCTGGAAGGGTGCCAGCTTCACGTAATTTAAGAAATCTGCGAAGTACTGGTCTAGTGGGAGGAAGGCCCCAGCCTTGAGATGCTCGTCGTTCCAGGTGGCGTATTCCTCGTCGAGCGGCGCGCAGCTCCGCTCACCTTCGAAGGTAGGTCGGGCATCCAGGGCGCCCCTCCCTATCTCGATGTTATGGGAAAGAAAGATTTTGTTGACTTTCCCTTGGGTGGTGACCTTCAAGGGGATCCTCTCGACCTCGAAAAAGGCGTCGGGCCCCACCTCGACGTCCTTCTCCACGGTTGGTCCGAAGTTGGGAATCGGGGAGTCAATGGCCACCTCCTTTCCTTTGTTGGTTTGCTGGGAAGACGAGCTGCCAGCACTCTTTTTGGGTGCGCTCTTCTTAGGTCCCATCTGGTCACCTAACGAACAAAGAAGAAAATTTAGAAAAGGCGACCTAAGCATAAGAAAGAATCTAGCACGAAGTGTTTCCTTTACACGGGCTAAGGTAATCTCATCCCGTGGCAAGTGAGACCACGCGGTTCTATGAACACGCGCTTGTGCTCCCAACGGGTCCCCGATTACTCGGAATCCATGTGTCAGGAGGGTCAAAGTAAAAGATTTCCTTGGAAGGAAAGTTTCAGTAGGCAAAACCGCCTGTGAAGCGTGTCCCCTAAGCTACCCGGTTTTTGCACCTTAAGAACTAGTTATTCCAAACAGGCATAAAAAATTTTACCCAGAAAATCACCCCAGAAAGTGTATCCTATGAGTCATGCTCTTAAATGGTTTTTCCTACGGTCGATACCCCTAGGATAAAAATCTACGCATAAATACCAGCAAAGAACAAGCAACCTACTGCATGCGATTAAAGAGAAAGTTTACCTAAGCAACAGTGAAGGAAAACATTCAAAACATGCACAAACGGAGGACTTACAGAAATGTTTTGCTGTGATGAGACTGAAAGGGTCGTCTGGGTTGAAATCCTGTTGGGATCGCTGGTACCGGAATCTCGAAGGAGCTCTCGTGTCTGAATTTCTGGAACGCTGGGAACAGTGACCGGAAGAAAGGAAGGATTTTGAGACTAAGAAGAAAGAAGAAGATGAGAAAATGAGAAAATTTTCAAATGAACGGGTAGCCCATGCGAAAGGTGGCCAGCCCTTTTATATGCGTAAAAGGCCAAAGGAGGAGGGCCGTTGGATCGCCTTGATGTAGGATACGAGGATCACTACTTGAAAGACGAAACGACGGCCGAAGATAGGCTAGGCCATTTAATGCGGTTCTCGGAAGACGGACCGTCACCAACCACGATGCTCCATGTATTCGATACCAGCGTAATGGGCAGAATGTGGAGTCCACAAAGAAGCCTAAAAGCCCCCACTGTGGCCCCAGGTGACGTCGTGTGCCACGAGCAGGGGCTTGGGGGGCAAATGTACTCCCTAAATATCCACGGGCTATTAGTGAGCTGAGAAAAGGCATAATTATATTAGCCACGTGGATATCATGTACCCGGAGCTGTTGTTACAAGGTCCTACCTCTTTAGCTCGAGGCAACCTAAGTCCTAATGGGATTACTAAGGAGTCGAGTCAGAAGTATGGACACTACGGGCTGAGACTACATCAAGCTCGAGATACGAGCTTGGGTTGGCACCTCTGACCCCTTATAAAGTCAACCACGCAATGAAAATATGCATATATCAGACATCACGTGCCTGATCCATCCCTGAATTCTCGGACACGTAGCATAAACGTGCGTGTTCAGGCACCCACGACTGGGTTGGGCCGTGCGGCCCATTATCCCCCTTACCTATTGATTAGACCACAATTCATTGTCAGGTTTTAGGAATTAATCATGAATGTCACAGAAGTGACATGATGGGTAAGAAGGTCACGGGATGACCTTCCTTGCCAACCCCCAGGTGCCCTCTCCCTATAAATATGGAGACCCTGGGAGTTGCAAGGGGTTGGATTCTATTTTGTAAAGAAATACCCTGTAAAGAATATCATAAAGGTATCAATAATATTGGCTGGTGGATTAGAAGGATTTTAACCTTTGAACCACCTAAAAAAGTATTTGTGTTATCATTTTACTTTGAGATCATTCATCTATTACGGTTCATTATTTAGCACTAATCTCACTCGTTACTCTATTAATTATCTATTGCCGAAGAACCGTGTCAACAAGTTTAATTGTATGCAATGATGTTGAGCATGATAAATGTGAATTATGTATTAAATTTAAGATGGTAAAGAAGCCTTATCCAAGTGTTGAAAGAGAAACCAACTTGTTAGATTTGATACATAGTGATTTATGTGAATTGAATGTAATAATTACTAAGGGTGGACATAGATACTTTATTGCATTTATTGATGATTATTCTAGATTCACATGTGTGTACTCTCTTAAGAATAAGGATGAAATCTTTAGCATGTTTAAAATCTATAAAGATGAAGTTAAAAATCAATTGGAAAAGAAAATTAAAGTGATTAGAAGTGATATGGGCGGTGAATATGTTTTCAATGAATTCAATGTGTTTTGTGAAATGCATGGTATAATACATGAATATACAACCCCTTATACACCCCAACAAAATGGTATAGCGGAAAGAAATAATAGAGCATATGTTGAAATGATAAAGGCTATGCTATTACATGCAAATTTGAGTTTTTCTTTGTGGGGAGAAGCCTTGCTATTCGCATGTCATATTTTAAACTGAATTCCTCTAAAGAAGAATCAAATTTCACCATATGAGATATGGAAAGTAAAGAGGTCCAACCTAGGGTATCTTAAATTGTGGGGGTGCCTTGCCTATTGCAAGAGCACAGAACCTAAAATGACCAAGTTGGGTCCAAGGGCCATCAAATGTATATTTGTAGGCTTTGCCTCAAATAGCAAGGCCTATAGGCAATTCGACTTGGAGTCTAATGTGATAATTGAATCAAGAGAAGTTGAGTTCTTTGAGAATTTGTTGTATAGTGACAATAAGCTTCAAGAATCGATCTCATTTGAAGGAACTCAAGAGGAGTTACCTTCAAGGGTTGTAGAGCAACCGAATTTTCCTAGAATAAGCCAAAGGCTTAAAGAGAGTGCATCACAAAATAAAATCTCTCAAGTGGAGACCCTTTACCTAGTAGAGGTAAGTCACAAGGGTGACACTTGGAAGTATTTAATGGTACTTCAAGTGGAGGATGATCCTAAAATATTCCAAGAAGCCATGTCCTCAAGGGACTCTACTTTTTGGAAGGAGACAATAAACGATGAGAAGGATTCAATTATTTCTAACCATACTTGGGAGATTGTTGATCTACCACAAGGATCAAAGCCAATAGATTGAAAGTGGATATTTCGAAGAAAATACAACACTAATGGAACCATCCAAGCTATAAGGCAAGGTTGGTGGCCAAAGGATTTAAACAAAAGGAAAGCATAAATTATTTTGATACTGATAAATACAATTTGGATCATATCTTTTTAATTTCCTTAGACATAGAAATTGTTAGTTTTTAGTTATTTTAATGATTTTGATTTAGTTTTTTGAATTTTATGATTATTATGCTATAAAGCATTTTAAGAGTTATTACATAATTATTATTATTAAAAGAGTTTATACTTTTTTGGACCCTATATTTTGTCCAATTACCTGTTTGGACCCTGTGTTTTGATAAATGACTTTTTGGATCTTATGTTTTGTAAAATGTTTCAAATAGAACCCTAACCTCGATTTTGGTCAAAGTTTTCTCAGCTAAAGTACAAATATTTCATCAAACTAACAATTTGAAACAAAAATAAAATAATTTTGCTTAACAACTGTGTTGTTATATTTTTTTTTTTTTTTTATCAAAATTAGGTTTAGAAGTCTATTTAAACCATTTTACAAAACATAGGGTCCAAAAAGGAATTGTCAAAATATAGGATCCAAAAAATAATTTATCAAAATATAGGATCCAAACAAGTAATGAGACAAAATACATGATCCAAAAATGTACAAACCCTTATTAAAATAGGTTAAGATTTATTTAGTATTTCCAGGAATTAATTGGATATATTTTTAATTTGGAAATATTTAGTTTTAATTTGATTTGTTTTGTTTGATAAAAGAGTGACATTTTCTGCAGAGAAATTAAATGAAATGGCCGAAGAAGAAATAGTGCCCAAGAAATAAAGAGGCCCAATACTATTTGAAGAAGATCCTAATAAACAAGTTGGAGCCTAAGACGAATCAATCAATTGGTGCTGAGCCGCCAGTCATTTGTTCTCAGCCAAGTCAGTCTGACGATTTCACTTCTTTACGAGAGAGTGTAGTGTACGGACCAATAAATTAGAAAGTGCTATACACGTATGCATGAGGGAGAATTTCTTCAGCTGCCTTTATTTTTGTGGGTCCCACGTTTTTCATTCTTAAGCTTGTATGAGTAGCACTACTAAATGGTGAGGGAGATTGTGATGCACGTGCCTATGGAGAGGTTTATCACTAGCTTTTTGAGCACGAAAAGCAAGGCTCAATTTCAAATATGATATTGGTTGGTTGCTGCTAAAAGCACCACCGTATATTAGGGAAATTATCTAAGAAAAGCCAAAAGTTATATCTGTTAATTTAATTTAAATTTCTTTGATATTTATTGTTTACTTATTTCTAATTAGGTCATCTCTAACCATCACGATGATGTTCAAATAGGAAATTTGTGATTTTATACTTAATGAGGTGTCTTAAATCAAAAAAAATGTTGGGCCTTTTAATTATTTAAAAAAAATGTCAAATATTTTGACAATACCCAAAATATCTCTCTCATAATTTTTCTCATCTGCTTTCTCTTCTCTCTTCCCTCTCTCTCCCTCAACTCATTCATCTCAACTATCTCTCTAGAAAAAAATCCATGGGTAGGGTAAAATATAAGAGAACTTAATGTAATAGCAAATATTCCTTACTAGGATAATAAAATACTGCTTTTCGAACAGATCTGGACATAATTTTTAGATTTTTTTTTTTTGCGATTTTTTTATTAGATCTGAAACTTTGAAATCTGCAGAAAAATCGACGTAGTTTGATGGTGGTTCGATGGTGCTCGATGCTAGCTCGATGGGACCTTCAAAATCAAGATTTTCATGAAAAATTGATGTTGCTCAATGATGGTTCGATGGAGGTTCGATGGTGGTGCGATGGTGTTCGATGTGATTCTTGCAAGATACATCATTTTTCACTCGGGTGCCCGTTTGGGGTATTTTTTTGTTTATTTTGGGTATTTTCAAGATCTACACGTTTGAGATGTGTATATACACATTTGATAAATGTAAATCTTGAAAAAAATGACAAATGCAAAATATACCTCATGTTCAAGATATGTTTTGGTATGTTTTCAAGTTCTAAACTTTGCAAAATGTGTATGTGAACATCTAAAACATGTAGATGTCAAAAAAATACCCAAAATAAAAAAAACACCCAAAACTGATACCCGAATGAAAAATTATGTCTCTTACAAGAATTACATCGAACCACCATTGAGCAACCATCAAACCACCATCGAGCAACGTCGATTTTTTCATGAAAATCTTGATTTCGAAGGCCCCATCGAGCTGGTATCGAGCACCATTGAGCAACAATCGAGCAAAGTCAATTGTCTACATATTTCAGAGTTTCAGATCTGAAAAATAACTCAAAAATCATGCCCAACTCAATGGTTGCTTGATGGTGTTCGATGCTACCTCGATGGGGCCTTCAAAATCAAGATTTTCATGAAAAAATCGACGTTGCTCGATGGTGGTTCGATGGTTGCTCGATGGTGGTTCGATGCAATTCTTATAAGAGGCATAATTTTTTAGTCTGGTGTCTATTTGGGATGATTTTTATATTTTGGGTATTTTTTTGAGATCTACATGGTTTAGATGTTCACATACACATTTTCAAGGTTTATAACTTGAAAACATACCAAAACATATCTTGAACATGATGTATGTTTTGTATTTGTCATTTTTTTCAAGTTTACATTTCTCAAATGTGTATATACACATCTCAAATGTGTAGATCTTGAAAAAATACTCAAAATAAAAAAAAAAAAATCACCCCAAACGGACACCCGAGTGAAAAATTACGTATCTTGCAAGAATTTCATCGAACACCATCGAACCACCATCGAGCAACATCGATTTTTTCATTAAAATATTGATTTTGAAGGTCCCATCGAGCTGACATCAAGCACCATCGAACCACCATTGAATCACGTCGATTTTCTGCAGATTTCAAAGTTTTAGATATGAAAAAAATCGAAAAAAAAACCCAAAAAATCATGCCCAGATCTGTTCGAAATGTAGTATTTTAGTGTCCTAAGTGAGGAATACTTGTCGTTACATTGATTTATATTATATTTTACCTTACCCATGAATTTTTTTCTAAAGAGGGAGTTAAGAGGAATGGGTTGAGGGAGAGAGAGGGGAGAGAGATGGAAGAGAGAAGAGGAAGTGGATGGAAAAAATTATGAGAGGGGTACTTTGGGTATTGTCAAAAGAATTGGCTTTTTTTTTAAATGATTTAAATGTCTAGCATTTTTTTGAGTTAGAAGCCCTCATTAAGCATAAAAACTCAAATTTCCCATCCAAATTTCTATTCAACCCAACAGGATTAAAGCCAACTCCGACCATGAAATGGATTTGGTATTGAACCAACATTAAAATAGTCTAATTTTAGCACCATATTATTTTTTCCATTACAACCACAATACTAAAATTTACACTAAAATGTATATTCTATATTATTTTATAATTTTATCTTTTATATAAAATAATATACATATATATTTATTATTAAATACTAATATAAAAAGCAAAAAAGTAAAGAATTTTTTTTTTGCCATTGCTACAGTACTCCACCATATTTGGTAGGGTACTATAGCTTGACATCATAATAGTGGGGGAAATGCAGTTGAGTTGGATTTGCTTTTGTATATTTTTAGCATTATATTTGCTACTTTGCAATTCAGTTAGAGCTGCCCTAAGTTGGCATATATGCAGTGGTAGTTACAGTGGCACTGTAGCTACAACATCTATTTTTTTAAAACTATTATTATATTATATTTTATAATGTTTAAACATTGGGTACCACTATAGTAGTGATTATTTTTAGTATTTTTGGTATATAAAATAAGATTCAACTCTAATTTTTTTACATGACGGTGTATAATGTAATTACATGAAACTTCCTACAAATTTTCAGGAAATTCCGAATAATTTAGGATGCTGAAATCAAGATTCAAACATCTTGTTGCACACGTGCTTGTTTCAATATTTATATGTGTGGGCAAATGCTATTTAAATCCTGATTTCAACATTCTAGATTATCCTGAATTTCTTGAAAAAAATTTAGAGGTCTCATGTAACTTATTTATATATAGAATTATAACTTATTTATATATCAAAAATACTAAAAATACCTATTGATAATGATTAAAAACAATCACTACCCAAATTTTTTCCTTAAATATATATTATTATTTATGTTAATATAGTTTAGAAATTGGTTTATTTTGAGTGGGTTAAATTGTGTATAAAAATGTTATTAATTTTTTCTTCATTACAATTTAATTAAATTTTTGTATAATTTATTAACTTGTTAGTTAATATTTATACTTATAAGAAAATGAGGATTAACATTGAAATTAATTGAAGCGTATAGAAAAGATGTAGAATGTGCATTTGCAGTATTGCAGTTTAGAGTTGCAATTGTTGTAGGACCAACACACTTTTGGAATAAGAAAGTATTACATAATATAATAATTCTGTGTATTATTATGCATAATATGACAATAGAAGATGAACGTGATGTAAATGCATCAATTGAAGAGTGAGTCGAAGTGCCAAGTCCAAAATTTAAGATGGTGGGCGATGATAATGCTCAGTTTCAAGAATTCCTTGATAGACATATAAAAATCAAGGATAAGCAAGCTCACATTGAACTTTGAAATGCATTAATTGAACACCTGCAAGACGAATATACTAACTCAGAAAATTAGTATAATTTCATTAATTTTTTCAAGTGTGTGTTATGTTTTAGATTTAATTCCATGTAATGTTTTTTTCTCTAGTAATGTAATATTTATTTTAGCACATGTAATATGATAATTTAATTTATCGAGTTTTAATAATCTATAGTATTATTGTCATGTAATTAATTAATAGTTTTATTTTTATTAAAATAATTAATTGGATATAATGATTGTGATGATTTTAGTACAATAATATAATAATAAAAAGAATATTATATTTTATTAAGAAAATAATATAATAATAAAGAATATTCTTTTTGGTGTGTGTGGCTGGAATGAAAAAATATATATATAATGACATATTTGGTGTTGGTGCAAACCAAATTTGGTGATATGGTTGGAGGTAGTCTTAGTAGCAATAAAAAGAAGGGATTTACTGATCACTTGGGGAGACTTTTCTTTTTCTTGGAGACACTTCTTTTATTAGAGAGAAACTTATGCTATTTTGAGAGAATTTTAGAGAGTATTCAAGAGAGACTGTTGTCCTTCAATTTTATTCTTTTTCATCTCTTTCTTAATTATTCTATAAAATTCTTGTGTTTATATTTATTCATGTCTAGCTAAGTATCTATTTAGTTAAGGGTGACTTCAAAGCCCTAAATATGCTTTCTTTTATTTATTAATAATTTTTATTTACTATTTCCATCTATGTCAAATTGCTTAGGCTTTTCTATGCTTAATATTAGGATTCTTGTTTTTATCTTGTTTATGTGGCCACAAGATATGATTTAAGTAAGAATTTAATGCCATTTTAGAATTGTTATTAAGCTAATAGTCTAGGATTCTAAGTATTTGTGGTAGTTCATGATTAGAGACTATGGTCAAACTCTTTTTTAATTGTGATGAAAAGCATAACCTAAGTTAAATGAATCGTGGTTGTTGAATTTGTTGCTTAGATCAATCTATCTTTATAGAATTTAATGCTTTCACTAGGTTAGATCTTTGGTGCTTTTCTTTTAGATTATTTAGTGAAAAAGAATTAGTCAATAGCGATTTTCCTTTGATTAATTTGCATAAGAGAGATTAGGATAATTATTACGTTTGTGTTATCTACTATTGATAGTTTGATAGGAAATAGGGAATGATATTATTAATGAATAATTGTAAATGTGTTTAGAGGTGGAGAATGAACTCTTGACTATTTTTAATCCTTGATTTTTTCATTATTTATTATATTTCTTGTTTTTATTCTTAAATCCTCAAAATTCCTTTTTTATAATTTTTTTAATAATTAATTTAATTACTAGTTCCCATGGGATTCACCCTTACTGCCACTTTACTAATAATTTAGTAAGTAATAAGAAATAAAAATAATTAAATTTGGTATGGTTAATGATGCACATCAAGTTTTTGGCGCTGTTTCCATGGACTATTTTAAATTATATTTATTGTTCAATTATTTATTCTTTTTTAAATATTAACTTATTGTGATATTTTGTTGCTTACTCTCAGGAGTATATGTCTGAAGAAGATTTGTGCTTAAGGTTGGAGATTCTCAAATTATATCTAGATTCCAAGACATCAAATCGACCTCAAGAAAGACATGCTGTTCCAAGATTAACCACAAATCCATTGTTTCAGCGAATAATTTATGGGCCGGTAAAGAATATTTTATAGTTGAAGACGATTCTGAGTCTTCTATTGAATCACAAGTTAATATGGCGCAACAGAATAGAACTCTGAAGGAGTTGGCAGCATCTGCCCTTGACCAACAGTCTTTATGCATCCAATATCCATAGCTTGAGGTTAGTTTTGAGCTGAAACAAGGCCTAATCCATTTATTACCAAATTTTCATGGATAAGCCGAGGAAGATCATAATAAGCATCTCAAGGAATTTCATGTGGTTTGTAAAACGATGAAGCCTCAAGGAATTTCGGAGGAACAGATCAAGCTGCGAGCCTTTCCTTTCTCTTTAGCAGACTATGCTAAGGAATGGCTTTATTATCTACCTTCTGGAAAAATGGATACTTGGAATGAGAAGAAGAGTTTATTCTTGGAGAGGTATTTCCCTGCATCTAAGGTGGGGAGTATAAGAAAAGAAATCTGTGGGGTTTGCCAAGAAAATGGCGAAACTCTTTATGACTACTGAGAGAGGTTTAAGAGACTATGTGGTAGCTGCCCCCATCACAAAATAAGTGAAAAACTCCTAATTCAATATTTTTATGAAGGATTATTTCCAATGGAGAGGAGTATGATTGATGCAGCAGATGGGAGAGCACTAGTGGATAAGACACAGGATGATGCAAAGGCTTTGATATCTAACATGCCAGCCAATTCCCAACAATTCACTGCAAGACAAGATTTGTTACCACAACCTATTAAAAAGGTCAATGAAGTAAGCATTCTGGTAGAGAAATAGATAGCACAACTCACAGCTATGGTGCAACTAGGGATGCACATTTTCCCTATGGGGACAGGGCCCGGCGGGGACCCGCCCCTAATGGGGCGGGGAATCCCCATCTAAATGGGGAACAGGGTAGGGAAGAGGATAATTTTCAATCTCCGAATGTTAAATGGGATGGGGGCGGGGGCGGGGATTGTCATCCTCGCCTCGACGGGGCCCTGTTTAAATTTTTTATATATTTTTGTGTTATTATAGTATATTAATAATTTTTTTAATACTTTAAATTTTATTTGGGATTATATTTAGTATTTTAAATCATAAAAATTGTGTGATATTTTATTTTATATATAATTCACCATTTTTATTCTAAAATTTTAATTTAACATTTATTTTTTAAATAAATGGGTTCCCTGTGGGGATTTCCCACCATATTAGGACATTTCCCGATGGGGAATAAGTGGGGATGGGGCGAGGATGATAATTAAAATTGTAAATGGGGACGGGGACAGGAAAAACACTTCCCACCAATTTCCCGCCCCGTGTGCATCACAAGGTGCAACAGTTGGCTTTAGGAAAACAGGTTCGACCATGTGGTATTTGTACAATTATAGGACATCCTCCTGACATGTGTCCTACTTTGCAAGGGGGAGTCCAAGGGCAGGTTAATGCAGGTGATGGGTTTCCTGGGCAACCAACACAGAATTATGATCCATATTTTAATACTTACAATGCAGGATGGAGGGACCATCCGAATTTCAAATATGGAAACCAACAACAAGTTATTCCTCAAAATGCACCTACTAAACCACTAGGGTTCAATTTTTAGTAGGGAACTTAGTAAACTTTTGTACCCCGGCCACAACAATTTCCTCCTACAGCCCCACATAATCAAGATTCATCCATGGCTGACTTGATTAAAACCATGGTTGCTACTCAACAAAGCACTCAGGTCACTCTCAAGAATTTGGAGAATACTATGGGCCAAATTGCAACATCTTTAAGCATGGATGAATCACAAAATTATGGAAAATTGCCTTCGTAGCCTAAAAGGAATCCAATGGAGAGTGCTAGTGCGGTCACTTTGAGAAGTAGTACACACTATGATCCACCAAGTTCTCCACCTTCCAACAACTTGGCACAGAACCAACCGGTTAATGATTTTGTTGACGAAATTGTTGTGCCAAAAATAGACAATCCTAAACCCACACCTGTTGTACCTACTTTTGTCACTCCACCACCATTTCCAAGCAGATTAAGGGAGACTAAAAGGGAAGAGGAAAATAGAGAGATATTAGAAACATTTAGAAAGTTGGAAGTGAACACCCCTCTTATTGATGATATCAAACAAGTGCCTCGTTATGCCAAATTTTTGAAGGACTTGTGTACTAATAAACGTAAGCTGAGGGCTGATGAGAAGATAAGCGTGGAGGAGAATGTTTATGTTGTTCTCCAAAATAAACTACTACCAAAGTGCAAGGATCCAAGGACTTTTACCATTCCATGCACTATTGGAAACAAGTGATTTGAACAATGTATGTTGGACTTGGGGGCATCAATCAATGTAACGTCTTATTCTGTTTATGCTTCCATTAATCTTGGGCCTTTAGAGGAAACTTGAGTGATTATTCAGTTAATTGACCATTCAAATGCTTATCCACAAGGAGTAGTGGAGGATGTTTTGGTACAAGTGAATGAACCCGTCTTTCTCGCTGATTTCTACATTCTAGAGATGGAAGATGAATCAATTCCTAATTCTACACCAGTTTTGTTGGGGAGACCTTTCTTGAAGACAGCGAGAACCAAGATTGATGTTCACGAAGGTACTTTAACTATGGAATTTAATGGTGAGCTTATTTGGTTCAATATCTTTAAAGTTATGAGGTACCCTAGTGATGTTCATTCTCTATTTTCTATTCATGTGTTGGATACCTTGTGACAACGATTCTTTGAATTACATGGAGAAGATGGTTTGGATGTTTCTATTAGAGAACATCTTGAGTTGGAAAATGTGAATAATAAGAGGGATTTTATTGATAACTCTAGAAATTAGAGTTATTTTACCACATTTTTTAAGCTAAAAATGATTTAGTTCTTAAGTTTTTAATTAAATTATTAAGTTTTAATTACTTTTTGAATCTATTAGCTTTATTATAATTTTATAGATTTTTGTGTATTTTTATAGTTATATTATTGTAAAATGTTATAGTTTAAATTATTTAAAATTAATATTGTTAAGTTAGGAGTAAAAAGATGTAATGTTGAGCTTAAATGTTAAATATAAATTAAGTTATAATTAATATTTTCAAAGAATTAATTTGATGTATAATTGAAAATATTTTATTATGATTTGTTTTATATTTATTTTGTAGGAAAATTTTTATGCTTGAAAATAAAGAAGAGAAAAGAAAAGAAAAGTGATAATTTTGTGAGAAAGACAAAGAGATTGTGGCATTTTTCAAAGGGCCAAAAGCCACTCCCTTCCACCAGCCATTGGGCCTGCCTCCAAGAGCCCAATCCGTGTCCCTCCAGCTGTGCACCCGAAGCTCCTTTAGCTACACATGCGCCAGCTGCCTTCCCATGTTGCCTATCAATGAAGCTCCTTAGCTACATCTCAACACTCACGTTCAGTAGCATCACATGATGCGTGAACCCAGGCCCAAATTCCACCATCAGCCAAGACCCAATAGCCTCCAAAGCAGCCAAATTCAGCAAGTCTTCAGCATATATCACCATTTCCTTTAGCACCCACTCGGTTCAGCAAGCCCATATGCCACTACCAACACAGCCACAAAAAGACCCCAAAAATCACATTTTCATTCCCAATATTTTTCACTCAAATATCAATTCACTCTTCCCTATTTTTCTTACCTAAATAAACATTCCTAATTCATTTTTTTTACCCTAACTTTTCACTAATCTTTTACCCAACCAAACATTTCATCTTTCCAATACTCTTACACTTACTCTATTTATCCTACCACTTTCCAATACAATTAAATTAATCAATTTATTTATTTTAATTTGATTAATTTAATCTCCATATTTTGCCTATAAATAGAGTCTTGTAAGACCATTTGGGGAGCTCTTCTTCTTCATCTTTTTTCAACCTCTTCTACACTCCATATTTCTCTTCTTTTCACTATTTTCTATCTACCATTTTCATCTTTTGAAGAGCATGTCAAATATGTTATTTTGTAATTTTTATCTAGTTATGAGCTTCTAATCTTTTTCAAAGGTTATTAAGATGATGATGAAGCAAAATGTAACTAGATAGTATTTTTTGTTGTATGTTGATTTCCCATTTGAACAACATTGTTTATGGATTTTTCTATCAAAGATATGCATTTTTCATCTAGTGTTGATTGTTAAAGCATATTACACTTAGTTCTTCATTATGCAAAAATATGATATTCTTCGATTAAATGTTTTTCATTAAATTGTTCACATCTAATTCTTAGAGCATAAGTATCATATTTTGCCTAAACATAATCTCTTTGATTTTTTGTAGTTTCATTAGGTTGTAACACAACTAATGCTTAGAAATTATATCTTATATAAGTGAAGAAAAATCCTACCTTTTTGAAAGAGTAACTTGTGCTTGAATAGAAAATATATTTTGAAAAAAATATATAGTGTGATTTATTTCAACTATATTAAAACTTGGGAATCAATATACTTATAAATACTATTGAACTTGCATTTTGTGGATTCTAAAATCTTAATAATCTTATTTTACATATATCTTTTGAAAACCATTTTTCTATTTAATCTTGAATCTTTTTATTAATTGTCTTTTATTTTTCTAAAACAAAATCTCATCAAATATTTGGAACTAGGTTAGAATATTATTGCTTTGTTTGAAATAGTTTCTTTTGATGTTAGTCAACTCCCATGGGTTCGACCTCGTACTTACATGAACATTATATTCCGAAACGATTCGTGACTTGCGAGTTTAAATATTAAAACACCCTCTTTAGGGATCAACATTTATGACTAATGTTGAATTGGAGAATAGTGTGGCTGCTCTTGACACAACTTCTGTTGGGGGAGAGTGAGCTAACACCACCTCAATTATTAGAATCTACACAAAATAAGGATTGACAGAGACTAAGTAAAGATTGAGAAATAACTTGCAATCCAAAGTAGATCAATGGTCTTTTTCAACTTTGATGAAGCTTCAAAAACCCTAGGCGAAACCACCACCTTCAGCAAATCCTTTGAACAAAGCAAGAACACAAACCAAGGCTTATACACGTTACAAAACGCTGTCCTAATACTCTATTTCCTAGCCACCATGTATGCTTGAGGCATTTTCTAAGAGGAAATGAGGATTGAGATTAACAAGCCTTAAAATCTCAAAGTCAAGCACTTTCTTTGAGGGTACTTGGAGAAAACTAGAGATTCTTGGAGCTAGCGAGAGAGAGCGGGTAAAGAGAGATTGGAGAGAGTGATCAAGTCTTCCAAAACACTATTTTGACCCTTATATAGAGTAGGCACCATCATTAGGTCTAACTAATATGATTAGACTTGTACAACACATCATTAAGAGCATCTCACGTAACTTTCACGTACTACAGTAGGTGACGCGTCGCTTACATGCAGGCGATGCATCGCCTGTTAGGGTTTCTTGAAACCCTAAGCATCAGGCCATGCTACGCCACTTGGGTGGCAACGCATCGCCACCCTCTCTGTTTTTGGACACTTCCAAAGGTCCAAAGAAAGCTCCAAATGCTATCGAAAGTTTTAGGAACCCTTACATACCTCCATGCATCACTTTGGACCCAAAAACACATTTTAAAAGTGCCTACAATTGAAGCTCAAATTTCACATCTTCACTATGTGAAATTTACTAAGTGTTTATACCTTGCTTGTATTTTAACACTTATCTTTTTGTATTTAACAAATCATAACAATCCCCCACTTGGTTAAATACAAGCCTCATTCTCTAGCTTAACCAGTTTTGGTGCATAAAATAAAGTGTCTTTCGGTTTGAACTTTACCTTAGTGAAAATACCACAAAGTCCTATCGAAATCATTAGTTGCTTAAAAGCTTGAACCATGTATTCCATTTGATAAAACTGGTGATACCTCACACACCTCCACCACATCTTTTATTTTCCCACTTTCTCACTTAGCACTATCATGGCCATGTGCTCATCTCTTCATGAACTTTATGGGGAGAAAGTACAACTCCCATGAGAGGCGACATGTAACGTCCTCCTAATCCAGGACGGTTACACTGTGTACTTTAAATAGTGTCAGACTTGCTAATTAAATCATTTGATTATAAACGTGTAGCTAAGGTTAATGTCAAGGGTTAGGGTTAAAATTTTGGTCAAAAGAACCACTGACTTTTCATTTAAAAGTTTAATACATACATGGGATCCAAAAATGTTACAAACAAATGTTTAAAAAGGTATATACAGATCAAAAGTTACAACCAGCTAGCCTAAGGGGCAAAATAAGGGATACAACCCTAGTTCCTTTTAGATATCCTCGGTCGTGGTGGACGAGCAGCCGTATATGTACACACCACCACCGAAGCTCTCTAATTCATGGCTGGTCTAGTTTTCCTTTTCCCTTACCTGCACCACATAGCACCCATGAGCCAGAGCTCAGGAAGAAAACTTAAACATGTGCATGAATAGTAAATACAGATTCCAAATACATATCTAGCATGCCTAGAAGTAATAACCTACTCATACATGCATACAGTTACAAATAAATGATCATTGGATCATTTTCTGGGGCCCGCTGTCCTGAATAGATGACCATAGGGTCAACCTGGGGCCCTATGCTCTAGCTATGTGACCATAGAGTCGCCTGGGGCCCTTGCCCTTAGCTCTAAGTAACTAGCCATAGAGCTAGCCAAGCGCTTTGTTTTCCAACGACCATAGGGTCGGCCAACGTAATAGTACGCCCCTGATTGGGCCTAAGCCTCTCGACCAGCGTGCAACGCGCTATTGCCGGCCTTGACTAATAAGTCAAGGCTTTAACCAGACATTCAGATAACCAAACAATCATATACAGATACATATATAGATACAAATAAGCATGCTTTAGACAATACAAGTATGCATACATATAAATTATGGTATCTTAACCAATCAAACACAAACACAGTAATAAGTATGCTCCTTAAATGGGTCGAGCTCTACTTATGCAAATAAGGCAAGCACTCATTAAACAATTATCCAGACGCAGGGAATTCAAGCATTACCTAAATCACGTTCATTCTCAGGGGTCGAGCCCTATTCATAGTTATAATCAACAACTGGGCCAAGCCATAATCACATATATAACGTATTGGGTGCAGTTTTCTTACCTTAAGTCCGAGTACAACGTGTATTAAGAACGACCCTCGAGCAGCCTTAGGCCATTGGTTCAATAAATAGCTTGCATGGCGTAATACCATCTTTTCAAGCATACTCGATAGGGAACCCTTAGTCCCATCACATATATTCAGCCAGGTGCAGTTTTCTTACCTTTGATCTTTGTAGTTATCGTTTACGAGCAACACTCCTCAAGCACGATCCGTTCCCAAGCCTAAGCTTTTATCACCTAGTCACAACCCAAGTATTAGGTTCCATTAATATCCAAATATAGGTTTTCAGGTACAAAACTAACTTCTGGGAAAACAAATCCCACCAAGCATGGTGGTGAAATTGATTCCGAGCACTCTAGGCTCAATTCCCGACCTTAAGAACCCTAAACGTTCAAGTGCACAACTAAGGGCTGCGGCCCCTGAAGCTTAGCCGCGACCTTGGCTTCAAAACAGAACCAAGGGTAGCCCTGGACAAAGACATGCACCGCGACCCTTGCATTGGGCGCCGCGGCGCTCACCCTTGGCCGAGCCTCCTGGCTCATCTTCAACCTAGGGCCGCAGCGCTCTAGAACAGAGTCGCGACCCTTCCCTTCGAACCCAGAATTCCCACCATTTCCAACATCTAAACCTCATCCAAAGCCAACCCAAGGCTTCCCATTTCAACACCCAACAATCCCAACACTTTCAGAACAAGTTAAGCCACACAATTCAACATAAAAACTCAACTTAAACTCATGGAAATCATGCTTTTAATTCCTGAAACTTAAGAGCATAAACACCCAAAACCAACCAGTCAAAGCTTAGATTTAAACCTCTAATTTATAAATTAAAGCTTACCTCTTCAATGGAATCCTTTCCCTAACCAAAACCCAGCTAATGTCCAAAGCTTTCCAGCTCAAATTCCACCTTAAACATCACAATTGAAATCACTTCAATACCCAGCTGAAAACTCAGAATTGAATCTTCAAAACATAGTTTGATCCTTACCTTAGCCTTGATTAGATATCTCCTGGATAATCCCTGAGCTCAGCTTCAAATCCCCACAGAATTCCCAGTAGATTCCCAGCTTAAAATCCCAGATTTTCCTTGTTTTCCCTTAGTGGTTTTCACCTAGTTTTCCTTGAGAGAGAAGAGAATAAGCTGAGAAATAAAGTCGGTTTATTTCTTTCTACGGGTTTCCTTAAGTTTGTCTTATTCGTTAAGTTAATCCCAATGCTCGGGGTGCCGGAAACGTCCCCGAGGGCAAAACGGTCAAATTCCCCAATATTCCCGCCTAGACTTCCTAACCTCAAATATATCTCCATATATTTATTTTCATAACCCGATACCTAGAATACCCCTGACTTATCCAAAGTCAGCTGTTAAGCCCTGTTGTGACTTTTCCCCGCTAACTAGCCCTAGGATCGCCTCAAGTCGTGCTCTGCAGACCTACCCACATAATAATGTGGTTCTCACAATTACCATATATACATATCACATTAATACCAATATAATCATACAAGCATTATTAACCATATATTTATGCATTTAAATCTATAAAATCATTCAAATCACATTAAACCCAATTATGCCCTCCCGACACACTAATTAAGGCCCTTAAGCCTTATTAGCGAATTTGGGGTCGTTACAACTATCCCCTCCTAATGAGAATTTCGTCCTCGAAATTTACTTGAATAGCTCGGGATACTGATCCTGCATCGCTGTTTCTAATTCCCAGGTTGCTTCCTCAACCTTGCTATTCCTCCACAATACTTTCACTAATGGGATTGTCTTATTCCGTAAGACTTTGTCCTTCTGATCCAAAATCTGAACTGGTCGCTCCTCATAAGACAAGTCTGTCTGCAACTCTAAGTCCTCACATGTGTTGTATCAGAAACATACTTCCGCAACATGGAGACATGGAACACATTATGAACTGATAGCGACGGTGGCAAGGCCAGTCTATAAGCCACCATTCCAATCCTCTCTAGGATCTCAAAAGGTCCAACAAACCAAGGGCTCAACTTGCCCTTCACTCCAAACCTCCTCACTCCTCTCAGTGGTGAAACTCGCAGAAACACGTGGTCCCCAACCTAGAACTCCACGTTCCTATGCTTAGGATCAGCGTAGCTTTTCTGTCTACTCTGTGAAGCAAGCATTCTTGCTCGAATCTTTTCAATAGCCTCATTGGTTTTCTGAACCATGTCTGGTCCCAAGTACCTCCTCTCACCCATCTCATCCCAGTGAATAGGTGATCTGCACTTCCTTCCATATAACATCTCATAAGGGGCCACTCCAACCGTGGACTGATAACTGTTGTTATATGAAAATTCGATCAACGGTAGATACTTACTCCAAGATCCCTCGAAGTCAATCACACACGCTCTAAGCATGTCCTCCAACACCTGAATCGTCCTCTCAGACTGTCCATCAGTCTGAGGATGAAAAGCTGTGCTAAACTTCAGCTGAGTCCCCATGGCTCTCTGCAGAGCTCCCCAAAACTTGGAGGTAAAGATAGGGTCTCGATCAAACACAATATACTTTGGAACCCCATGGAGAAGAACTATCTCCCTCACATACAACTTTGCATACTGTTCCACTGTATAGGTCGACCTCACTGGTAGAAAATGAGCTGACTTGGTGTATCTGTCCACTATCACCCACACCGAGTCATAAAGTCCAATTGTCCTGGATAATCCTCCCACGAAATCCATCGTAATATCCTCCCACTTCCACTCTGGGATACCCAAAGGCTGAAGCAATCCCGCTGGCCACTGATGCTCAGCCTTAACCTGCTGACGTGTTAAACATCTAGACACATACTCTACCACATCCTTCTTCATCCCGGGCCACCAATATAATGTCCGTAGATCCTGATACATCTTCGTGGTACCGGGATGAAGCGAGTATGGCGTAGTGTGAGACTCATCCAATATCTCTCGTTTGATCCCCTCATCTGCCAGGACACAAATCCGTCCCTGATACCAAAGCAAACCTGTCTCAGAAACAGAATAATCCTTAGCTGTCCCCGCTAAGACATGCTGCCTAACTTCCTGCAACTACGTGTCCACTAACTGACCCTCCTTGACCCGCTCTAACAGGGTCGATTGCAAGGTAATATTAGCTAACTGGCCTACCACCAGTTCTATCTTTTATCTGGCCATCTCATCAGCTAATTCCCTCGAGATCTGGGTGGAACTATACAACTGTCCTGGGCACCTCCAGCTCAACGCATCTGCACTACGTTGGCTTTCCCAGGGTGGTAAAGGATATCACAGTCATAATCCTTAACCAACTCCAACCAACGTCTCTGCCTCATATTCAGATCCTTCTGAGTGAAGAAATATTTCAAACTCTTGTGGTCAGTGTATATCTCGTACTTCTCCCCATACAAATAATGACGCCACACCTTCAGTGCGAATACCACTGCTGCTAATTCCAAATCATGAGTCGGATACCGCTGCTCATACTCCTTCAGCTGTCGAGATGCATAGGCTATAACTTTCTCATTATGCATCAGCACGCAGCCTAAACCCATCCTCGATGCATCACAATAGACCACAAACTTTCCTTCTTAAGAAGGAAGACTCAACACAGGTGCAGAGATAAGTCGTCGCGTCAACTCTTGGAAACTGTTCTCACACTTCTCTGACCAAACGGACTTCTGATTCTTCCTTGTCAATTCTTTCATCGGTGAAGAAATCTTTGAGAACCCCTCTACGAACCGTTTGTAATAACCGGCCAATCCAAGGAAACTTCGCACCTCCGAGGCATTCCTTGGCCTCGGCCACGGCCAATCCCTTACTGCTTCCACCTTGGACGGATCCACCTTAATCCCTTCTGCCCCAACTATGTGTCCAAGGAAGGTCACCTCTGGCAACCAAAACTCACACTTCTTAAACTTAGCGTACAACTGATGCTCCCTCAACCTCTGTAGAACCTGCCGGAGGTGCTACTCATGCTCTGCTTTTGAACGGGAGTAAACCAAGATGTCGTCGATGAAGACAATGACGAACTGATCCAAGAAGTCCTTGAACACCCTGTTCATTAAGTCCATGAAGGCTGCTGGGGCATTGGTCAGACCAAAAGACATGACCAAAAATTCATAATGTCCATACCGTGTCCGGAAGGCCGTCTTCAGTATATCCTCATCTTTGATCCTCAGCTGGTGATAACCAGATCGAAGATCAATCTTCGAGAACACCATCTTTCCCTGCAGCTGATCGAACAAGTCATCAATCCTTGGCAGAGGGTACTTATTCTTAATGGTAAACTTGCAATTCCCTATAATCTATGCACATCCTCAAAGTCCCATCCTTCTTCTTAACAAACAACACTAGAGCGCCCCATGGAGAGTAACTAGGCCTGATGAATCCCAAATCCTGAAGTTCTTGCAACTGTATCTTCAACTCTTTCAGTTCTACTGGTGCCATCCTGTATGGTGTCCTAGATACTGGTTCTGTCCCCAATGCTAACTCAATCTCAAACTGAATCTCCCTACGCGGCGGCAACCCTGGTAGATCCTCAGGAAATACGTCTAGGAACTCACACACCAATCTAGTCTCTCCCGGCCCTGCCAGCATAACTCTAGCAATATCCACTACACTAACCAGAAAACCTATGCATCCCCCCTGCAACAAGTCTCTGGCTCTCAACGCTGAAATCATGGGTACGCGAGGTCCAGACACCGTACCCACAAAGACAAAAGGGTCCTTGCCCTCAGGCTCAAAAGTAACCATCTTGTTCCTACAGTCAATCGTAGCCCCATATCTAGCCAACCAGTCCATCCCCAGAATCATGTCAAAATCCTCCATATCTAACTCAATCAGATCCACTGAGAGTTCCCTACTATAAAACATCACTGGCAGTGCCCTAATCCATCTCCTAGAAGCGACCAGCTCCCTTGTAGTAAAGTTCCAAACCCTGCAATCCGATACTCACTAGGTCTACACAATCTATCAATCACTCTACTAGAAACAAAAGAATGTGTAGCACCAGAATCAATCAATACAGTAAAAGGAGTGCCAGCGCTAGAAAGCTGACCTGTCACTACTGAGGGACTAGCCTCGACCTCTGCCTGAGTCAAGGTGAATACTCGAGCTGGAGTCAAGCTATCCCCCTTTCCTGCTTCACCTTTCTTCACCACTGGGCAGTCTTTCCTGAGATGTCCTACTGCCCCACACACAAAGCATACCTTGGCCCGGCACTCGCCGAGGTGGCGTCTTTTACATCTCGGGCACTCTGGATAAGTCCACCATGCCTCACCGCCACCCTGACCACCCCAACCCCTCCTATTAGGACCAACAGTGGTCGAAGTGTCAGGAGCCTTTCTCTTGAAATCGCTGGGGCCTCCACCCCTACCTGTCCCTGAATAAGGAGGCACCGCTCTGCGGCCCTCGCGCCTCACCACACTTTCCTTCCATATCTTGTTCTCCGCTTCCTCAGTGGTAAGAGCCTTCTCAACGACCTGGGCATAAGTTGTTCCTCCAGGTACCATTGTGATCCTTACATCTTGGGCTATCATAGCATTAAGCCCCCTGATAAATCGATCTTGCCTAGCAGCATCAGTAGGCATAAGATCCGGAGCAAACTTCACAAGCCTATCAAACTTTAGGGCATATTCAGTAACAGTCATATTGCCCTGCACAGACTCACAAACTCATTAACCTTTGCTGCTCTGACAGCAACATTATAGTACTTCTGACTAAACAAGTCTCTGAAACCTTCCCAACTCAAGGTAGTAGCATCCCTAGTCTGCAATGCCACTTCCCACCAGATGCGGGCATACTCTCTCAACATATAAGTGGCACAAGCCACTCTATCATGCCCCTCTATCCTCATAAAATCTAGAATTGTAGTAATCATAGTTAGCCATTGCTCGGCTTTCAATGGATCCGGTCCACCCTCAAATATTGGGGGTTGCTGCTTCCTGAACCGCTCATATAACGGCTCTCATCTATTCCCAACCTCCCCTGACTGCACAACTGGTACCACTGCAGGTGGTACAATAGGGGCAGCACTCCCTGATGGAGCCTGCTATCGCAGAATACGGATCTGCTCATCTTGACTCTACAATCGAGCCTGCATGTCTGCCATTAACTACTGCTAGTTCTCAGGGACTGGCGGAGGATTCTGGCCCTGGTCATCACTCCCAGTCCCGGATCTAGTGCCGGCTAGTCGTGTAGATTTTCTTAGATGCATAGCTATCCAAGTCAATCTACAAATAACGACTAGGCAGTCAGACCATGATAGCAGGGTAAAAACTTCTCCAAGATCCACCAATAGAACATAACCAATCACAAACAATCTACATGTAGGCATCCATCCTCATGCACTGGCTGCTAATAAGCACGCCTCCAATCTCATTACACAATAGCTATAAAACAGGCATTCATCCATGCACAATATACAATTAATCATCCATATATTCATTTACATGCACGGCGATGCTAATAAACATGCCCCAATATTTTCACACAACAGTCAAGGGCCAGGCCCTATCAGTGTCTGATGCTTCCTAATAATCCAGTAAATAATAACATTCATAGCTCATTTCAGGCACATAAGCACATAAACACATATACACATTACCGAACCCTGATTTGAGCTTGTCTCTAGCAGCGAATGTACATGTCCAGCCTGTCTTCAGGAACCCTTAAACCTAGGACGCTCTGATACCAAGTTGTAATGCCTTGGATAGATAGGACCGCTACATTGTGTACTTATAAAAGTGTAAGACTTGCTAATCAAGTCATTAGTTTAAAAACGTGTCACTAAACATGTATGAGCTAGGGTTGAAAAGGTTTTGGTCTCAAAAGTTTCATTTTATATAATTAAACTGTTATATACATGGGATCCCAAAAGAAACAGAGTTAAAAGTTGGTTTACAGACTTCCAAAAATTACATAAACAACTGTTAGCCATACTAAGGCAAAATAGACAATCTCTGGGTCTTGCGTCCCTGCCTAAACCTTAACCGTCGCAGCTGAGCAACCGGCCATGTACATTCCGCTCGCAGAGCTCTCCAATCAAGGCTGATCAAGCTTGCCCTTTCCTTTACCTGCACCACGTAGCACCCGTGAGCCAAGGCCCAGCAAGAAAACATGTGCAACACAAACATGAATAACAGATAACATACTCACCAAGCATGAACCCTCAGCATATAATCCACATTAATCAATCAGCATAAATTCAGAATCATGGATGCAATCAAACACTTATAACATTTATATCACATAATAATCAGGGCAGAAAACTTAGGCCGCACCCTCTGTTTAACCCACTGACTCCGGCCCGCTTAAACCAAGCTCAGTTAATATTAAGCTGTCCTCGACTACCAGTGGCCAAGTCGCGCCCTGTGTGCTAGTGTAACCCTTGGCACCCTTAGGCCGTTGGTTCACTAAATATCTTGCATGGCGTAATACCATCTTTTCAAGCATACTCGATAGGGAACCCTTAGTCCCATCACATATATTCAGCCAGGTGCAGTTTTCTTACCTTTGATCTTTGTAGTTATCGTTTACGAGCAACACTCCTCAAGCACGATCCGTTCCCAAGCCTAAGCTTTTATCACCTTGTCACAACCCAAGTATTAGGTTCCATTAATATCCAAATATAGGTTTTCAGGTACAAAACTAACTTCTGGGAAAACAAATCCCACCAAGCATGGTGGTGAAATTGATTCCGAGCACTCTAGGCTCAATTCCCGACCTTAAGAACCCTAAACGTTCAAGTGCACAACTAAGGGTTATGGCCCCTGAAGCTTAGCCGCGGCCCTGGCCTCAAAACAGAACCAAGGGTAGCCCTGGACAAAGATACGCGCCGCAGCCCTTGCATTGGGCGCTGCGGCGCTCACCCTTGGCCGAGCCTCCTTGGCTCATCTTCAACCTAGGGCCGCAGCGCTCTAGAACAGAGCCGCGACCATTCTCTTCGAACCCAGAATTCCCACCATTTCCAACATCTAAACCTCATCCAAAGCCATCCCAAGGCTTCCCATTTCAACACCCAACAATCCCAACACTTTCAGAACAAGTTAAGCCACACAATTCAACAGAAAAACTCAACTTAAACTCATAGAAATCATGCTTTTAATTCCTGAAACTTAAGAGCATAAACACCCAAAAACAACCAATCAAAGATTAGATTTAAACCTCTAATTTATAAATTAAAGCTTACCTCTTCAATGGAATCCTTTCCCTAACCAAAACCCAGCTAATGTCCAAAGCTTTCCAGCTCAAATTCCACCTTAAACATCACAATTGAAATCACTTCAATACCCAGCTGAAAACTCAGAATTGAAACTTCAAAACATAATTTGATCCTTACCTTAGCCTTGATTAGATATCTCCAGGATAATCCATGAGCTTAGCTTCAAATCCCCACAGAATTCCCAGCAGATTCCCAACTTAAAATCCCATAAATTCCTTGTTTTCCCTTAGTAGTTTTCACATAGTTTTCCTTGAGAGAGAAGAGAATAAGCTGAGAAATAAAGTCGGTTTATTTCTTTCTACGGGTTTCCTTAAGTTTGTCTTATTCGTTAAGTTAATCCCAAGGCTCGGGGTGCCGGAAACATCCCCGAGGGAAAAACGGTAAAATTCCCCAATATTCCCGCCTAGACTTCCGAACCTCAAATATATCTCCATATATTTATTTTCATAACTTGATACCTAGAATACCCCTGACTTATCCAAAGTCAGCTGTTAAGCCCTGTTGTGACTTTTCCCCGCTAACTAGCCCTAGGATCGCCTCGAGTCGTGCTCTGCAGACCTACCCACATAATAATGTGGTTCTCACAATCACCATATATACATATCACATTAATACCAATATAATCATAAAAGCATTATTAACCATATATTTATGCATTTAAATCTATAAAATCATTCAAATCACATTAAACCCAAGTATGCCCTACCGACACACTAATCAAGGCCCTTAAGCCTTATTAGCGAATTTGGAGTCGTTACACTATTATATGCTCTAGCAAGTGTAGATTGGCTATCACAATGTATTGAAATTGTTGATACCATATCCGTGGTTAAAGGAATATCCATCATGAGGTTCCTAAGCCACTTTGCCTTTTTTTTGGTTGCCGCTAAAGGTATAAACTCCGCTTCTATGGTTGAGTGTGATATATAAGTTTGCTTCTTGGAGCCTGATGAGATTGCACCTCCTCCAAGAGTAAACACCCAACTGGTGGTGGAGAGAATATCTCCAACTCTCGATATCCAATCAGCATCAGAATATCCTTTAAGTGTCTTTGGAAATTTTTTATAATGAAGACTATACTCTTTGGTACCCTTAAGATAAACAAGAATTCTCTCAATAGCTTTCTGATGCCTGATATTTGGATTGCTAGTAAACCTACTAAGTTTACTAACTGCATATGCAATATCCGCTCTTATGCAATGAGCGGCGTACATTAGGCTTCCTATTGCAATTGCATATTCTGATTGAGTCGCCACTCTTCCTTCATTCTTTTCAAACTTCGTGTTTGAATCAAATGGTGTGTGTGCTTCTTTGATTTTGAGATGACTGAATTTGTCGAGCGCTTTCTCAACATAAAACCCCCGCCATTACTTCAAACTTTGATACCTAGAATGGTATCAACCTTTCCAAGGTCTTTCATTTTAAAGTTAGAAGATAGAAACCTCTTCGCTTCTATTATTCCTGTCATCTCAAAATCAACATATCATCTACATATAGACACACAAGTATTACATAGTCACCGCAAGTCTTATAGTATAAGCACTTGTCCGTATTGTTGTGTCTAAATCCATTAGAAACAATGACTTTATCAAACTTCTCATGCCATTGTTTTGGAGCTTGTTTCAAACCATATAATGATTTGACAAGTCTACACACTTTATGTTCATTTCCTTGAAGAACAAAACCCTCCGGTTGTTCAATATAGACCTCCTCCTCGAGATCCCCATTTATGAATGATGTTTGGACATCCATTTGGTGAACATAAAGGTTATATATAGATGATAAGACAACAACAATCTTAAACAACACCTTGAGAAAATCCTTTGAACAAAGCAAGAACACAAACCAAGGCTTGTACACATTACAAAACGCTTTCCTAATACTCAATTTCCTAGCCACCATGGATGCTTGAGGCTTTTCTAAGAGGAAATGAGGATTGAGATTTAACAAGCCTTAAAATCTCAAACTCAAGCACTTTCTTTGAGGGTTCTTGGAGAAAAATAGAGATTCTTGGAGCTAGAAAGAGAGAGAGAGAGAGGCTAGAAAGAGATTGGAGAGAGTGATCAAGTCTTCCAAAATACTATTTTGACCCTTCTATAGAGTACACACCATCATTAGGTCTAACCAATAGGATTAGACTTGCACAACACATCATTAAGAGTATTTCACGTATCACGTACTACAATAGGTGACGCGTCGCCTGTATGCAAGCAATGCATCGCCTGTTAAGGTTTCTTGAAACCCTAAGCATTAGGCGATGCTACGCCACTTGGTTGGTGATGCATCGCCATCCTCTCTGTTTTTGGACACTTCCAAAGGTCCAAAAAATGCACCAAATACTATCGAAAGTTTTGGGAATCCTTACATACCTCCATGCATCACTTTGGACCCAAAAACGTATTTTAAAAGTGCCTACAATTGAAGCTCAAATATCACATCATCACTATGTGAAATTTACTAAGTGTTTATACCTTTCTTGTATTGTAACACTTATCTTTTTTGTATTTAACCAATCATAACAACTTCTACTGACATTTTTAATGGAGTATCATATGTTGATTTACCAATATCTTTTGAGAAGATTAAACATTCCATTGTGAAGCCACCAATGCTTGAATTAAAGCCACTTCCCGAGCATCTTAAATATGTGTACTTGGGAGAGAATGAAACATTATCAGTCATAATAACGAAGAATCTCAACCAAGTTCAAGAACAATGATTGATAAGAGTGCTTCGGGATTATAAAATAGCGATTGGGTGGACCATATCAGATATTAAAGGCATAACTCTTACCATGTGTATTAATCGTATTTTGCTTAAATATGGGTCAAAGCCTACAGGGAAGTTCAACGAGATTGAACCCACCAATGATGGAAGTAGTGAAAAAGGAGATGCTCCTTATTGTTGTTGTTAACTATCCTATATCAGATAGTAAATGGGCAAGTCCGTTTCAAGTGGTGCCAAAGAAATATGGTATCACCGTGGTTAGGAATGAGGAAGACGGACTTGTCCCAACTGGATGGAGAGTATGTATTGACTACCGCAAGTTGAATTCTACAATCCGCAAGGACCACTTTCCTTTGCCATTCATTGATAAAATGCTTGAAAGGTTAGCATACCATTCTTATTATTTATTTCTTGATCGGTATTCATGTTATAATTAGATTGTCATTTGTTCAGAAGATCAAGGGAAGACTACTTTCACATGCCCATTCAGTACTTTTTTTTTTCGACGTATGCCATTTGGGCTATGTAATGCTCCCGCTATTTTTCAATGATGTATGATTAGTATCTTTTTGGATTACATTGAGAACATCATAGAGGTATTTATGGATGATTTTAGTGTCTATTGTGATACATTTTATAAGTGCCCTCACAACCTTGCACTTGTGCTTCAATGTTGTATTGAAACTAACCTTATGCTAAATTGGGAAAAATGTCACTTTATGGTGAATCAAGATATAGTTTTGGATCATGTGATTTTGGTGAAAGGTATTGAGGTTGATAAAGCTAAGATTGCTCTTATTCGTTCCTTATCACCTCCTACTAGTGTGAGAGAGGTGAGGTCTTTTCTAGGTAATTTATCAAGGATTTTCTAAAATAGCCACACCTTTATGCAAGCTTTCACAAAAATATGTGGTAATTGAATTTGATGACAAATGTTTAGTTGCTTTTAACAAGTTGAAATAATCTTTGAAAACAACTCCAGTTATTCAGCTACCAAATTGGAATTTACAATTTGAGATTATGTCTGATGCAAGTGATTATGCGACAGGAGTTGTCCTTGGGCAACGAGTTGGTAAGATTTCTCATGCTATTTATTATGCCTCTCATACATTTAATGATGCTCAAATGAATTATCCTACCATGAAGAAGGAACTTTTGGCGGTCATCTTTGCATTGGAGAAGTTTTGATCTTACTTGATTGGAAGCAAAGTCATTATTTATTCTGACCATGCCACTCTCAACTACTTGCTCACTAAGAAAGATGCTAAGCCTCGACTTATTTGATAGATTCTTCTCTTACAAGAATTTGATTTGGAGATTAAAGACAAGTGAGGTGATGAAAACTTGGTAGCGGATCACTTTAGTTGCCTTATACATGAAGAAGAATCACTTCCTTTATATGAAAATTTTCCTAATGAGCAACTATTAGCACTAAAGGAGGCAGCTCCTTGGCATTGGAAAAACAATCAGAGTGCGCAATGAAATGGCATGATTGACCCAGTTGATAAACAACAAAAAATTTTCCACCTCTCATATAAACAGTTTATATGTTTAAGAATACATACATGCAGGAACCATTAATATGCAATATCATTAATCATGCAACATATATATAATTATACACATGCTTATATATATCATATGCACATGTATACAAATATTCAAGAACAAATATATTTACCTCTTAAAGCCTATCAAGTTTCCTTGAGTCTTTTTGTATAAATAATGATTTTCCTATCCAACGCTTTGGGTACTTAGACCATGATCTTCCAGAGTGTTCTCTACACCTCAAGATGTGTGTAGGCACATAGAGAACATGGTTTGTAATTTACAAATCACAATTTTATCTCAACACATGAGTACTTGGATTATGGCTTGAGAAAGGTTGGAATAATAGAAGATGATGAGTGTTGTATTCTAAAATTAGCACGAGTTCAATTACTCAGCTCGAGTACAGCTGGCAGGTAAATATGTAGAAAAATAGCCAAGCAGAATATCTGGTTATTAATGATGTAAGCAGCTCGAGATTCAGTCAAGTTCGTACACAGTATACATGTTATTATCTGACCAACACTTAAGGTAACAATCGATTTTGAGACTAATAATGGTTAGATCCAACTTTGGGCGCTATGAACTTACTATGAGCTCGGAGTAAGGAAGTTGTTAAACATGAGCTCGGGTGAGATATTCAGCTTGTGAGAACCTAGACATAATGCATACTGAAGGATCCCAAGAGATTCGGGGATTCTTTATACGCTCATTAATGATCAAGCTGTATCATATATCTATCATTTATTATCCGAGATAGCAGGAGTATATTTATTCTTTTATCAAATCATATCCCAATGTAAATGGGAATAATCTGTATTAATTATATACCTTATTTAATTACGCGATTTATTAACCCAGTTACCCAAACATGTCCATGGAATTCCCCATTAAATACTACTAATATTGGACAGGAAAATGGGAGATATTATTTTTGTATTACCGAAACTCTGCAGAAATAGAGAGAAAAGTAATAATATTGACTCGTGGACTAGGTGGATTTTAACCACTGAACCACGTAAAAGTTCTGTGCTTTTGAGTGAATGCTTACTATTTCATTATGGTTTATAATCTAGCACTAATCTACCCGTTTAATTTCTAAATACACTGTTGGCGAAAAACCACGTCAACAGTTTGGTACTTTCATTGAGAGGAAATTAGTGCTTCACAAATTCCAGTCAACTTTCATTATGGTGTTCACTCGATCAATGCATGATAATGAGACAGAACTGTTGGGAAACTTATACAAGATCATTATTTAATTTCATGTAGATCTAATATTAAACAAATTAATATGAGATAACCTAGAACATGTTTCTAAAATTGAATTCAAAGAGAAACAATGATAAGAATACTTACAATATACGCAGCGGAATGAATGAGTCATTCCTTCAGTTTCTCTAATCCTTGTATCCTTTCTGTCGCAGAGTATTATCAAGAAATTGAACCGTTCTTCAATTTTCTTCACAGTCTTCAAAAATATCCTTAGAATCACCTAGACTAGAGTGGGCAATTCTTAACACATGAGATAGATACAGAGAGAAGAATAGAAAATAACAAAGAAGCTTAGTAAATAACTTGTGTTTAGAGAGAATCTAAAAGCTATTGGAAAATCTGACTTGTGACTTGTCAAACGTATGTTTTGACTTCTCTCTAAACACTCCTTCTATAGACTCAATTATGCCAATTAATTTAATTAAAAAATCAATAAAATAATAGCCAATTTGAAGCCCTAGGTCAAAATTATCATGGGCTTTAGACCCGTGAAATTTCCCATTTGATTATAAGCCCATTGGACTTAAAATCAAGACATGTATTATTTTCTATTGATTTAATTAATTAAATAATTATTTAAATCATGTATCAAATTGATTATTTATAATTTGAACCTTGATTTAAACTTATTTATTAATTTAGATACTAATTTATCTTAATTAATAAATCTTCCCTAATTTTACTTTTCTTCTCAAAATTACATAACTCTGTGAAACTATCCAAAATTGACCTAGTCAACTTTGATAATTCTAATTGATAATTAAATCAATTAATTGAGACTATCTAGATGATTTTATCTAAGGTACAGTGGGGACCATGGGCCTATGAAATCAAACTCCAATAAGTTATCATAAATCTAATAAATAAATTTACTAACTTATTAATTCCTCGTGACTCCACTAAAGACTTGTAATTGCACTCTTGAATTCATAGAACACTCTATAACAAATATAGATATGCTATTAATTATCCATTGTTACAACCATAATTTTCACTCAATCCTCTATAGACAATCTACAATGAGATGGGACTAAAATACCATTTTACCCTTCATTGTATTTTATCCTTAAAACACTTAGTTCCTTGTAAATGATATTTCAGTAAACTAATTTAATTATTAAAATGAGATCTCTATCATTTAGCACCTTGACCCAAACTAAAAGGAAGCCATCATTTCACTTCTTCATCAGAAGCTATAGATGTTCATATCTATGATTAACACTCCCACTCAATTATACTACCGAGTTCCCAAGATGTAAGTATGGGCTAGTCCGTAGGGTAAGCTAGTAACAAACAAGTCAAAGAACTCAAATAATGCAATCAGTTAGAATACTAACCACTCAGAATTGAGATTGAATTGACCTATGGTCAACTATATGATATGACTAGAATAGATAATAACGGTATGTTTGCTTATCTTATCAACTGTTAATATCAGTCCAGTCCGATGTAACAAATACATCCGATCTTATCTACTTTGCTAATGTTCTGGAAAGAACATAACACTACAATGTGTAAGTAGATCATATCGTAGATTGGAAAGCCAGTGTAAATCCTATGTACTGACTAATCTTAGGACTAACTTATTTTGAACATACAATCATATTTATATTCCACGATGATTACGTCACTATAAATATGATTAGCTATATGCTCGGGATTTAATAGAAGTTTATATTAAACAAATAATCATGAAAATAAAACATGTGAGCAAAATGATTGACCAAGTCAAAAAATGATTTATATTCTTTTATTGATAATAAAATGAGATTACAAAGAAATTGAGTTTTAATTGGGGCATAAAACCCCAACAAGAATAGCCTGGTGGGTAGGAGGCCCATCAGACCGCTGTTCCCAATGAAAGAGGCCCGGATGTTCAACAACGCCCTGGATAACAACTGGCAGGTCAAGACGATACTGGAAGTTCAACATCATTACTGCCAAATCCTAATTCAGGATACCTGACTTCCATCGAGATGGAAAACGCCTAGTTAAGGAGCCATCTCGCTAGGGAAAATAGGCAGATTGAGGAGGTCTTGGCTCGGTTACCCCATCTTGTAGCCGACATTAATGTCAGAAAGAGGCAAAGTGGGTCTCATAAGTCCCATAGGAATAATCGGTCTAAACCGAGTCGATCTGTCAGAACTACCACTCCAAGTTCTGTGCCTTCAGGGCGAAACCACCAGAATGCCTAGCCCACTGGTCATTACAGGGGTCATCATCATCAGCATGTCAGTTGGTCGGTCAGGACTGCGACCCCAAGCTCTATACCTTCTTCACAGATTCCTAGAAATGCCCATAACAATCTACGGGGAGGGGCTGGGACAAGCTCACGAAGGCACAATGCTCCAACAAATCCTTCTCTGTCACGATTAGAGCCCTAAGTACAGAGAACTAGGGACGTTGGAATAGAACTAAGGCGGGCTAATTTAGTCCGTCCTGATGGAACGAGGATAACCTCGCCCATAAGGCATCCTCTGTCGCCTGTAAGACATCTAACACCACCTCATCCTCAACGAGATGTTCCAACTAATGGGAACAGTAGGAGAAATCCTCCCCCATCCACAAATACTTCTGCCCCTCAAACGTGTGTTGAGAACCCAGACCCTTGATCTCAACCGCGAGTTGTAAGTTTGGCAAACGAAAGTTATTGGACGAAGAGTCGGTGTGGAGGCAGGTCCGAGAGCGACCTGAGAAATCACGTGAGTTCAACACAAAGTCATCGATATGATCCACAGTCCGACCTGCGCGATCATTTAAACTCACAGAGAAGGTATCCAACTTGGGATGAGGATGTTAGCTATACTCGGAACGAGAGAGGTCTGTCATTTATACGCGACAATGGGAATGTCCCACATAACCAAGCTCAAACTTGGAGGGACAATAACTCATCAAACGTGTATATAGGATGGGAGTTGTTTAACAACCCCTCAACTAACCTAGGGACTAGGGGCCAAACCCTTGAAAGGCTGGCTCTAATGGAAGAGCAAATGAAAAGACTCTTATCTGGGAAGGAAAAGAAAGATTGCGACTCAGATGAGGAGCTCGAACCTTTTGCTCCAAACATTGCAGTGGCAACCTATCCTATAGGCTTTAGGATGTCGCACATGTCAAAGTTTCATGGAGATGGAGATCTTTCTGATCACCTCGGAATGTTTAACACTATGATGATGGCCCATAATGTCGGCATCGATCTAAGGAGTATCTTGTTCCCTGCAACTCTGGTCGGACCTGCCAGGCAGTGGTTTAAACAGTACAAGAGGCATTCGATAAGCTTGTGGAAGAAATTTTCCTCCGAGTTTAAAAAATCATTCTGAGCTTCGCAGGCAGCTCGAGTTGAATCTGATTCATTGAACAACGTAAAGCAACAACCTGACGAGACATTGAAAGCATACCCGAGTAGATTTTCCAATGTTGCTGCACGAGCTAAGGACGTTGATGATAGCTCCAAGCTCATGGCAATGAGAACGGGAATCCTCGTCGGGGGCGACCTGTGGCAAGAAATCCAAAGCGTAGACGAATTTCTGGCCCGAGTTCACAAATGGATAAACCTGGAGGAGGCACGAGCTTCTATCCCAGGAACCAGCCAGACCCCTGTCCAACCCGTTGGAGCGGTAACGGATGTTGCAGCTACGGTTCAAGCTATTACCAAGAATAACTAAGGGGGGAATAACAAAAGGAAGGAGAGTGGTGAAGGTGACCAGAGCCAACCTAAACAAGCCTTGTCCTAAGGACTGTTTTCCACTGCCAAGGATTGACCAGTTGGGAACTTGAGACATATATGCGGGATCGGTATCCCGAGTTATTCAAGTAATTTCGAGGACAAATTTTCTATAAGGAGGGGATAGTTGTAGCGTCCCAAATTTGCTAATAAGGCTTGGGCCTTGATTAGCGTGCCTGAAGGGCAATAGTTGATTTAATTGTGTTAATATGTGAATTTAATGATTATGTGATTAGAAATGCATGTTTAGGTGAATTAAATGTGCATGTGGGCCCCATTTGGCTATTAGGGGCATATTTGTAATTTTAACCCGTTGATGGCATAAATGAAATATTTGTGTATATTGTAATTGATATCACGAGTGAGTGGTAATATATTTATGATGCACAATCCGAGACGGAACTAGGGAGCAGTTTAGCTAGAAAGTCGCAACGGGGTCGAATACCCGGCTCGGAAGGAGCCTGGGGGTATTTTTGGAACACAGTTTGTGTTCGGGATTTATCGAGTAATGAGTAGTAATTTATCAATTATTTGGGCATGTTGAGATTTAACGGGGTTTGTAGGAGTACTCGAGGACTTAGCGGGATGTGGCATATGACAAAATTTCCCTTTGTGGCACTTGAGGATTTAGATATACTTAAGGGGTAATTTGGACTTTTGGCTAAGGGATATACATGAATTTTAGATGCTGAGACTCTAGAGACTTAGAGGGAAAAAAAAAGAAGAAACAAGAAGATTCTCAACTCTCTCTCTCCCATACTCGACACTCTCTTTCCCTCTTCTTGGTGATTGAGGTCATGATTGCTTACCTGATTGCTAGCACCCGGATTAAAGGTAAGAAAACTGTTGTACCCGTAAAGTGTGGCGTGCTGCCCCTTTGGTACACCCACATGGGGCCATTTTGTAATGAGCATGCCTTGGTGCTTGATCATTAGTCAAGTCTTGCACCAAGCAACCTCATGGGATAGGGTAGTGACAGTTTTGTAATATTGCATATGTCTCCCAGACAAAAATCATATTTGTTCCTGGGAAGACTTTATTTCCCTAGAAGGCTCCTTAGGGGGAGGTGACCTGGTGACTTAGGGAAGCACCATGGCCATCAGCAGATAGGGGCCAAAGCTGTGTACTCCCTTGCCCTATCAAGGCTATATATTAATGAAATAACATTTATCCATACTTGCCCCTGTGTGCTTCCTTGTTGCTTATGTGTTACTTGCTTGTTACCTTCGTTGGGCCATTGTGTGCCACTTGCCTTGTTGTGTGCTTTGTGTTGTGTGGACGTTCCTAGGAATGACTTGCTTTGTGCTTGCTCATACTTCGTTATTCGCCCGTTGCATGTCCGAGATGTGTATGTGGCTAATCGCTGAGTTTGTTTGCCTGTAGGTGTGTGTTGTAGGCTGACTTGCTAGCTTGAAGAGTTTGCAAGTGCCGCACGTTCCATCTAGTTGGAGTACCCAAATAGTCGGCCCGTGACATAAAGCAGGGCGTGACCTTATTTTTTGTATTGTGGGGCGTGGCCTTATTGATTGAATTGCAGGGTGTAGCCTTTGTGTTTATGTTTAGATTATGTTTAGATATTTGTTATTATTATGTTATGCGATGTACATTTGTGAGTGGAACGTCGATGGCCGGGAACGGCAAAGGCCGGGAATGGCGAAGGTTGAGAACGACAGGAAGCCGAGTACGACAAGAGGCCTGGAACGACATAGAGCACGTGGAGTGCAGGCCGATAGGACGAGACCCTCCTAGGATGTTGGAGATATCCTCTCGGTGAAGACCGCAAACCCAAGGCCTGGTAAAGTGCCTAGGACAGCATGACCACTATGTGTTTAGCTTGTTGGATGTTTTGTTATATGCTATTGATGTATATGCATAAGTTATTTGTTTGTGTTGAGTTTTCTTGCTGGGCTTCGGCTCACAGGTGCTCTATGGTGCAGGTAAGGGCAAAGGAAAGGTCAACCAACCATGAGTATGGAGAGCGTGGAGCGACGGGTACATGTTCAGCCTGCCTGGTCTCCACGGCTAGGGTTGTTTTTAGGAAAATGTATTGTAATAGTTGATTTGTCGCTTAGGTCGACCTTAAATGTATTTTGAGATGTAAAGTATTTTCTAAACATTATTTTGGGATCCCAAATGTGCAACTCTTTACGATTTTAATGAATGACTAAATTTTCATATCAAATTCCTTTAAATGACTTTTATTAAAGTTTAGCTACAATTTTAACCTAAAACCTTGATTAGCGAGCTAATGGCATGTTTTTAACTCACTTAGTAACGGCTCTAAGGAAGTGAGGTGTTACAGGTAGGGCTGGAAATTCATGCAAACGTGTCAGATTCGTGTCGACACGATTATGACACGACACAATTAAGGTAAACACGAACACGACACGATTATTATACGTGTCAAAAATACGAACACAAACACGACACGATTATTAAACAAGTCAACACGACATGAACACGATTATGACACGATTAATCATAACTATATGAAAAAATTTATCAAACCTATGTAAAGTATTCGTGTTATCGTGTCTGACATGATTATGACACGACACGATTACGGTAAATACGAACACGACACGATTATTAAACGTGTCAAAAACTCAAACACGAACACGACACGATTATTAAATGTGTCATGTTCATGTTTACCTTAATCGTCTCGTGTCATCGTGTCGTGACCCAAATTGCCACCCCTAGTTACAGGTAGTGTCACGGGACGTAGAGGAATGGTATTGCATGCTGGGCCTCGCGAGATGTAGTCTTGCCTGATGTGGTCTCGGTAGATTCAATCCTACCTGATGGGTCTCGTGAGGCACGGTCTTGCAGGGTGGCCTTGCAAGGTGGGTCTTCGTACCCTCTTATCGAGGGCTCTTGAGGTGAGGTCTCATGCAATGACCCCTCGAGGTGAGGTCTTGCAAAATGACCTTTGAGGCGTAGCAATGTGGCAATGAGGTGTAAATGCCTCTAAAAACGAGGTCACGCATACAGTACCTCTCTAGATAAGTTTCCATGTTCACAAATATTATGATTTCTATTTTAATTATGAACTAATTTTCTTTTTTAGAATTATGATGTAGTTCACTTATGAAGCTTCATTATTTAATATGATTATTTTATGATTTCTTTCTTACTATTTATATTGATTTATTTAACTTGTACATAATGTATGATTACCATTTATATGATCTATGTTTTTTATTCAATATATAAGAAGTGAAAATTGAATATGCTATAGTTAGGGAATCACAAATTCTTATTGGATGAGAATACTTATATAATTTGTGTAGCCGACGGATTCCTATGCTTAATTCCTTTTAATATGTTAGAATTGTCTCTTGGGAATGAATAAGAAATATATTAGACAACTCGCTATCAATATAAGAAGAAGAAGAAGAAATTCATGAGAGTAGAATATGAATAATAAAGTGAATTAGTCAATAAAGTCAGAAGCCCTAGATTTTATTTAGAGTAATTGGCGGCAAAACCCCCTTAAGTTTTCCCTTTTATACACTTAACCCCCTATTTTTTTTGTGTGGCAATACTCCCTTAAGTACCAATTTGTTGGCAAATCCAATGTGTCGTCCATTCTAGTTCGTTAACTGCCATCGAGGACAATCCACGTGTATCCTTGTGTACACGTGACACATTTCTATTGGTCCACGCTATTTATTTATTTAAATATTATATAAATTAAAAATGAATAAAAAATGATTTAAAATTATAAATTAAAAAAATTAAATTTTTTTATAAAATAAAAAATAAAAAATTAATTTTAGTTGTTTTTTTCTTTTTTCTTTTTCTTCTTCTTCTTCTTCTTCTTCTTCTTCTTCTCTCCGTTCAGCTCCATCTCTCACCCTCTGCCCAGATCTCTCTCTCTCTCTCTCTCGATCTCCCTCCTCTCTCTCTTTCTCTCTCGATCTCCCTCCCTCTCTCTCTCGAACACTCAAAGTCGAAGGGGCTGAGTGGGCTGAAGCTGGGTTCGTCGGAGCCAGAGGAGACGGGGGCTAGAAGGGAAGAAAAAGAAGAGAAAAAAAAAAGGAAAAAGAAAACAAATTTATTTTTAATTTTTACTTTGATTATTTTTTATAATATTTAAATAAATAAATAACGTGGACCAATAGAAACGTGCCACGTGTACACAAGGATACACGTGGATTGTCCACGGTGGCAGTTAACAGACTGGAATGGACGACACCTTAGGTTTGCTAACATATTGGTACTTAAGGGAGTATTGCCACAAGAAAAAAAAAAGAACGGAGGTTAAGTGTATAAAATAGTAAATTTAAGGAGGTTTTGCCGCCAATTACTCTTTTATTTAATTGGAATTGTATATACTTGTGTATATAATTTTAGGACAATTCTTCTATAGGGGCTTCACTTTAAGCCTTACCGGTAGGGCTTTCAGTGTTTCTCGACCCATGAACAGTTTTCGGCGCGACATTTTTTTATGACCGTGTATATTGTAGCTATTTAGACCATCCTGCAAATTTTCAGAAAATTCCGAATAGTTTACAGTACCAAAAACTAGGTTCAAACATGTTGTTTTCCACGCGCATAAAAAAAATTAGTCATGCGTGCAACAACATGTTTGAACCTAGTTTTCGATACTATAAACTATTCGGAATTTTCTGAAAATTTGCAGGATGCTCTAAATAGCTACAATATACACGGTCATAAAAAAAATCGCGCTGAAAACTGTTCACGGGTCGAGAAACACTGAGAGCCCTACCGATAGGAATTAAAGTGAAGCCCCTATAAGAGAATTCTCCTATAATTTTATAACAAATTTGGCAATGACTATTGTACTATGATAAAGATAATAAAGGAACGAGAAAGTAAAATTTAACATCTTTATTCCTATTAACATTTCCTATATCACTTAATATCTTTATTATATGAGTATTATCACGTGTTATTGTTAGTACAATTTAATATTGATTCCCAATATTTTAATTTATTATAAAACATTGCTAATTAAACATAAGATGTCTCCGGTATGTATTGACATTTTAACATGATAAATATCAACACTTATATTATATTTATCATAGCTAGGGTGGCCAAACCATTAATGATAAACCTGTCGATTTTTTCCACGTATCAACTCTGACTAGTGTTGTGCTGTCCACATCCTGGTTCAAAGAAAGTCGAAAAGAAGAATGAAAGCAACAAAGGAAGAACGAAACTGCACTAATAAATTTCACGTATGTTAAACAGTGAAAGAAAACAGAGCAGTTTTCAAATGGTAAGCAAAACAATGTCAAGTGCACTGTGTCAATAAATCAAATTTTAGTTGGCTCTATATCATCACCATCATTAATTAGGCTCCTATTCCCAAGTTGGGTTTTCCAAACCGTAGATTATACTGCATAAAGAAGATGGTAGGGGATAGCAATGACGATCGAGAACACACCTGGATAAGAAAAAAATCAACTAACCAATAACAAATAATTTGGTTGAATCATTCAAAAGCTTCTAAAAACACGAGAGAAAGCTCCCTCTCAATCACTTCTTACAGTGAAATTAACTGCACTCCGTGAGTGAAAATAAATAAATAAATAAATTGTTCATTCGCCTCAAAGTACTTGGTTGCCATCATTCAGAGTCGGTCTCTCTTGGAATATTTCAGTTCAGAAACCGTGTTGAACTTTCGCCCGTAATAAGACAATTCAACGCTTTGTATAACAACAGTTCCTCTCCTTTTTCTTTCACTGAAAAGTCACAATAAAAGTTAAAACTCAGCTGAGAATGTTTCTTCCTCATCCCCTAGTGTCATAATAACAAGTGCGTTTAACCTTGTGAAGCTCTTTCTTTACTGAACAATGGATCAAAAAGTTCCAGTCTTTCTATTTTTTGTAGTCTGCCAGACTTATTTGGTCCTAACACTGTCAAACAATCAGGACAGTAAGTTTATTTCCTTAACTTCAGTTTAGTCTCTGCACTCCATATAATCTATTCTATTCTGTTTAGCTGTCAATTTCTTCATTTATTTCAACAAATCATGAAATTTATTATAGTTTTAAGAAGCAACTTCTGATGTTCTTTATGATGATATGAGGAGGCCCTTTCTTTATTACGTGTTCTTTTCAGTTTCCTTTCTAAGTTTATTAATCAAAGTGGAAAATAAGATATTGAACTTTCTCAAGTTTATCAAGCTGGAACAAGAGTTCCGATTCACTAGTTCAAGTATAAATTCCAAAAATTATAAATTCTATGATTTGATGATCTGCTACCTCTTTTCACTTGCTACTTCGGTTGCTGAAACTATAATTGGTTTGTTTCAGAAAAACTTATTTCATTTTGAGTTGATAAGTTTACCATAAGTATCGATAACATGTTCAATTCGTTTGGACATTTTCCAGTGAGAATACCATTTTTTTCTTTTCTTTTCCTTCTGATGCAGTGATTGGTTTAAAGTCTATTAACCAGACAGACCTTCCTCTTAATTTGGGGGACTCAGATCCTTGCGGTGCTAAATGGGAGGGCATTGAATGCATCGGATCACGTGTTACTTCCATGTAAATATCTTGACTACTACTTCATCACTGTTTGGTGTCAAAGTATTGCTACTTCTATCAATTAGTTTTAAGTTTTGTGAAATGCTCCTGTTTTCAGAAAGTTATCAAGCTTTGGATTGAAAGGTCAACTGTCTGAAGACATCGCTCAACTATCCGAATTACAGATTTTGTAGGTTTTCTTTTGTAGTGTTTCAATGTCTTGTTTGGTGATATTTCATTTTATGGTGGAGACTATTAGTCAATTAGCCTCACAAAAATAAGCAAAAGAAAATATGTGCTTCAGATAAAATTTTGTAACTAAATTAACAAAACACACGCTTACTGTGAACTAGACTTCTTGTGTTCCTGATTGTTTTCTTTGCATAGGGATCTGTCTTATAACAAGAAACTAACAGGACCTCTCCCAAAATCAATTGGGAATCTGAAGAAACTTTCACACTTGTAAGGAAATGTTTGAATTCTGTATTGAAGCTTTAATTATGTCTGCGATCCTGCTAGTAAACCGTTTTTGTTTTTTTTCTTGTTACTGTAAGAATATTGGCTGGTTGCAGCTTCTCTGGTCAAATTCTCGACACAATTGGATCCTTACAAGAGCTACGTGTTCTGTAAGAACTTTGAACCTTCCTAATATAAGCTGAAAACATCAATATTTCCTTAGTATTCTCAAGTTGTCTCCCATGAAATTAATGACAGGTCACAGGATTCTCAAAACTATTCTTTTTTCAATGTACTTTTGATTACTTCTAGTTTTCTAACAATCAATGTATTTACATATAAATGCAGATCTTTGAATTCTAATAACTTCAGTGGTGTAATTCCACCTTCCATTGGTAATATGTTCAAACTTTATTGGCTAGATCTAACTGACAATCACATTGAGGGACATATTCCAGTTTCAAATGGTAGTAGTCCAGGTCTTGACATGCTACGGCAATGCAAGCACTTGTATGTAACCTCTTTATTTAGTTTTTCTTATTCTTTATAATGTTAATTAGCTAACTGTCTTATTATAACCGACTACTTTATTCAATTTGCTGACCATGTAAGATCTATGTCTGCTATTGACAGCCATCTTGGGAAGAATAAACTCACTGGATCAATTCCATATCAGCTTTTCAGCTCAAATATGAGTTTGAAACATGTGTAAGATTAATAATACTTCCCTCAAATTTTTTTATTTAGAAAAACACATAGTTTGATACAGCTGCTCATTTTGTGTTTCTCTGCCTATGCATGGATCAAAACTGCATATTTCTATATCAATAGCAGTATGTTGGGTACTAGCTTGCATTTTTCTCTAGTGTATTGCCAAGCTATTCTCTTTGGAAATGATTACAAGGTCATATGCATACATACATACTCATAATATTTTTGACAGATCATTAAACTTGCAGGCTTTTGGACAGTAACAAGCTAAGTGGCAGGATTCCTTCCACCATTGGACTTGTTCAGACTTTAGAGGTGGTGGTGTAAGTATCAAACTCTCATATTCTATTTTTCCATTACTACTAATATTTACATTATTTATATTTTTTACTTACTATAATGTGGTCTGCAGAAATATGAAAAGTAATAGTTTTGAAAAGTCAGATTTCCCTTCATGGGTTTCCTCCTTACATTCTTTGAAAATATTGTAAGTTTCTCTTCTTTATTACTGTTTCCCCCTGCTTCAGAATCATATGTGTGACCTTCTTAATCTTGGGTGGCAGAGTAATGGAGGAGACACATCTGCAAGGAGAAATTCCATCTGAATTATTCAGCCTTCCTAGTTTAGAGACTGTGTTAGTATTTGTTCAAGTGTAATATAAATCATTTTCTTTTTCAATTTACAATGGTTAGTCCTGCTAAAATTGGTATAGATGTTCAATGAATAATGGCTTGATTGCTTTTCCATGAATGACAGGAAACTAAAAAACAACGATCTCAATGGCACATTGAAAATTGGCACCAACTACAGCAGCCACCTGCGGCTCATCGATTTGCAGAGCAATGGAATCACCGAGTTTGAGAACAACAGTGATGTACACAATGTTCAGATCATGTAAACTATATCCCTCACTACTATCTTTTTTGTTATTTTAATTTGATTGGTTATTGGCTTACCTATAGTCTGATCACTTTGTACAAAAATGATGATCTGTTTAATGACACATTTTATTATGTTGTGCTTAGCTTACTGCTCTCATGCCAAAGGGATTGTTATTAATTGTTTCTTCTTTTTCATGTATATCTAAAGACTCCAAGACAATATAATATGTCTTGAAACCAGAACCGAAACAACAGAAAGTTACTGTATAACATCAGTTTCACAATCGACTAGCCCTTATGCGACAGAGAAAAACAATTGTTCACCCGATGCTTGCAGTAAGGATCAAATTTCTAGCCCCAACTGCAAATGTGCTTATCCATATACAGGAACATTTTCCTTCATTGCTCCTTTCTTCTCAGACTTGGGAAATACAAGTGACTATAAGGAGCTTGAAAAATCTCTCATAAACTTTTTTAAGTTGCAAATAAGAAATGTAGATACCATTTCTTTAAGTAACCCCACCAAGTATCCCTCTGAGTACTTTCAAATAAGGCTAGAGCTTTTCCCATATGGCCGAGATTGTTTCAGTCCAACTACAATTTCGAATATAGGTTTTGCTCTTAGCAACTTTACTTACTTGGTTCCCAAAGCTTTTGGGCCCTTCTATTTTATTGGTGATGCTTACAAGTGTGCAGGTGATTCTTTTAACGCATACTAACTCAAACTTTGAAGCTTGATTCTGTTTTTCTGTACAGCTCTCTTCATTTTTTTTTTCTCTTGATGTGGACTTAGGTGAAGAGGTGCCTACAAACTCCAAAAAGCCAAGTATTGGCATTGTGATTGGTGCAGTTGCTGGAATTTCTGCTCTTGTAGTGCTACTACTTATAGGATTGTACGCTTTCAGTCATAAGAGGACAGTAGAAAGAGCCATTAAACAGTACCCTTCTTCAGGTAAAACAACTTTTTGTTTTCTTGGTGGAGACAGAGGTAAGACCATACTTTCTAAATAAATTATGTCTTAGTTTCTTTAACAAATATATAATATGAATTTTAGTGTGCTTCAACTTAAATAAGAGCAATGGAAGCAGTCTTCAGCTCAAAGGAGTGAGGTTGTTCTCTTTTGGAGAACTTAAGAAATACAGCGACAATTTTTCAGCTGCCAATAACCTTGGATCTGGGGGATATGGGAAGGTTAATAATTTTCCTTCTTTTGTATTGGCTATCAGAGTGTTTTTGGTAAGAGGGAGAAGCGTGTTGATGTATTTTATGAGGGAAGTGATTAGGCAATGAATTTCAAATCCTCAATCCTTCTAAACTTAGAGAGATTTTATGAGTAAGGTCTCCCCATTCTACTCACTTCTCCCTCCTACCAAATAAAGAAGATTATAATATTTTCTTCATCCTTTCATGCAAAAAATAGTAAACAAAGATTAATTATTTAATCCCCTACTCTTTTTATCCAAATGTAACTAATATATATATTTATATATATATGTCCATTTCTATATTCTCTCATTCCTGTCACATGATGGTTTTCACCTTTTTAAAGTTCTGTCATGCTCTTTACTTCTGCATTTTCCTTCATGTCATGTGTTTTCAACTTTCTGTTTTTAAGACTTTTTGTCCCTCCAATACTCAAGTTGTAAAACTTTTGCTGGGCACTAAACATAGCATAATGTCCTTTGAACATCTTCACAGGTTTATCGCGGAACTCTTCCCACCGGAGAGCTCATTGCTATCAAAAGAGCTAAAAAAGAGTCAAAGCAGGGAGGAACTGAATTCAAAACTGAGATTGAACTTCTGTCAAGAGTTCATCACAAGAATCTTGTCAAACTTCTTGGATTTTGTCTTGAGCAAGGTGAAGAAATGTTGATCTACGAGTATGTACCAAATGGTAACTTGAATGATACTCTTTCAGGTAATTCCATCATTCTAGCTCTTCAGTTTCCCTCTACCAATATCTTGTTCTGAATGCTTAAGCTTTTACGTACGTATTTATAACCAACATTAGGCCTAAAGATAATAAGTAATACTCAAGACAGACAACGAGAAATGTTTCTATAAGAAGATAGAAAACGTAGTCATTTTTTGTGACATAATTATGTATATGAATGTTGTCTGTACTCTATAGGGAAGTCAGGAATTACATTTAATTGGATGAGAAGACTCAAAGTGGCTCTTGATAGTGCTAGAGGCATAGCCTATCTCCATGAACTTGCCGACCCTCCAATAATTCATAGGGACATTAAGTCAACCAATGTCCTATTGGATGATCATTTGAATGCAAAAGTAGCTGATTTTGGTCTTTCCAAGCTTATGGGCGATGATGAATTGGATCATGTAGTTAGAACTCAAGTCAAAGGGACAGTGGTAATTATTCCACCTTTCAATCCTTTTGTATATATCAATTCTGATAATTTTGCCTCTGCATAATGCTTTTCTACCATATATTTAGTCACCCAAAAACTATTTGTATTAAACGAAAGCCACATAAGAAGAAAAATTTCAGGAACATTTTCATCACTCTGAGGCAAAATAATCTAAAGAAGATGGTTTTTTTTTTCTGTTTAAATAGGGTTACTTGGATCCTGAATATTGCATGACACACCACTTGACTGACAAGAGCGATGTGTATAGTTTCGGAGTGTTGATGTTGGAGCTGATTACTGCAAGAAAGCCTATACAGCGAGGGAAGCACATTGTGAGAGAAGTACGAGTAATGATGGATAAGAGTAAAGAAGTATACAACCTCAACACAGTTGTTGATCCAACTATTGATTTGGGAGAGAGACTAAGTGGTTTTGAAAGATTTGTGGACCTAGCAATGAGATGTGTTGAAGATGCAAGAGCAGACAGGCCTACAATGAATGAGGTGGTGAAGGAGATCGAAAGCATCGTGCAGCTTGATGTTTGTAACTCCAAGGCAGATTCAGTATCAAGCTTAGCAAGTCATGAGGAGTCAAATGTATCAAGTTCCTTTGATCCTTACAACGAAGATTCCTTTGACAAGAGTGGAGTTTTTCCATAAAACTACAGTGAGTGTTGTTTTGTACTCAAAATGCTCAAGTTGGTAGTAGTAGGCGGATTTTGTGTTGGAATATGGCATGTATAGGAAATATATAATTTGGTGTGAAACTGGTGTTGAATGTTGTGGTGTTTCTATCATTTTGTATAGAGGTTTTATTTTTATAGTAAAAATGAGAGAATAGGAACAAAAGGCTGAATAATAGAAGAGGAAATTACATTTTATATAAGACTTTTATTAATGTGCAAAAATATGATTTTTTTTCAAAAAAAGTTAATTCATGAACTTTTTTTTTTAAGAATTTTCACTTTTATGAATTTATTTTCCCATATTTTTGTATAAAAGTTGGTTTATGCCATAGTCTTACTCTTAATCAAGCTTTATTAATTTTGAAGGGAATGTTTGTAATTTGATTATTAGTTTTTAGCTTGTTTTTTTATATTACTAATTTTATATTAAATTTTTCTTTGGTTGTTTTGCAATTTTTTTTTTTGTAATATGAATTGTGTTTAAAATTATTTTTATTTATTATAAAACTTTTTTTTTTTTTTTTTTTAGATTGTACGTTTCTTTTTTCAAATCCTGGATAAAGTAACCAGTTACTTGATTAATATTTGACAGTTATGTAAAAAAAAATCATAGAGCTAATTAAATAACATATAACAGGAGGGGTAATCAGATATTCTAAGAGGAGTAACTTTCTGCCATAAGATGGGTAACCAGTTACCATAAGGAGGGGGGGGGGGGTGGCGTGTTACTATATTAAATATGAAAAGAAACATCAAATTTGAAAGAAGAACACTTCATTAAAAAATGAAAAAGAAGTAACTATGATTTTAGTAACATGGGTAACCAATTACCATAAAGAACCTAGAAATATACATACACATCAGAACGTGAAGGTAACTAGTTACCCCTATAAATATATACACAAAGAACGTGAACGTGAATAATTACCCCCAGAAATATACACACAAAGAATAGGAAGGTAATCAGTTACCACAGATCTGAAGATAAAAAAAAATAAGATCCACCGCATCTTCTCTCCCATCTTCTTCATATAATTTTTTTTCTAGATTTGAATGTTCTCATCAGGGTAACTGGTTACCCATTCACGTTTTCATATTTTTATTAGTTTTGGTGTTCCTATAAGGGTTACAGCAAAAAGAAAATGCTGAAAAAATTGATTTGAATTTTTTTACATACAGTGGAAAAAATTATAAAATAAATTACAATAATAAAATATATTAAATAAAAAAATAGTGAAATGATTGTGTAATGTTAAAATATGTGTGAAAAAAAGGAATGAGAAAAGAATAAGTACATAAATGAAGGAAAAAACGAAAAAAAAAACTTAAGAAAAAAAACTAAAAAAATATGAAGAAAAAAACAAAACAAAAGAAATGATGAAGGAAAAAAAAACAAATGAATGAATACAAATGAAAAGAAGAAGAAAAATAATGGAAAATGGAAAGAAAAAAATATGAACAAAAAAATTGGTAGAAAAAAAATGAAAAAATGGAAGAAGAAAAAAAGCTCGTACGTGTAAAAAAGAAAAAAAAATAGAAGAAAATAATAAATACAAAAATGAAGAAAAAATAAAAAGGAAAAGGAAAAAAATATTGAAAAAATATGAACAAAAAAAAAACAATACAAATGAAAGAAAAAAATAGATAAATGAATAAAAATGAAAATGGGAAGAATGGAAAAACAGAAAGAAAAAAAAAATATATGAAAAAATTCGTAGAAAAAAAATAAGTAAGGAAAAAAAGAAAAAAAAATAACTGAAAAAATAATTTAAAAATGAAAGAAAAAATTAAAAAAATTTAAAAAAAAATTTCAAAATCAAAGAAAACATAACTATGACAAAATAGTGTGACATTTTCATATTTTAATTAGCTACTAATTATGTTTCTCATTCTTTAAGTTTTTCTTTAATAAATTTTCTCATACAGATTAAGAAAATTATAATTCTTATATTTTTGTAAAATAATACTATAAAAGTCATAATTTAAAAAAAAATTCCATTTGTCGTGCATGTGATTTTTGTCATGCATGTGAATTTTGCTAAAATGGTCGATATTTATTCTAATTGCTCTGTCAGACTTAAAGAGGCAAAAAAAAAAAAAAGAGTTTAAACTCTTTCTTGATATCATGTGCTATATGTACGTCAAGAGATCACAAAGAAACTTTGTCTATATACATGTCCACACACAATCTTAGTGTATAAAGAAAGGTTTGTAAGATCGTGGAGTGAGAGTCTGATGAGTTTGTTAGGAAGATTGTTTATAATAATAGAAGTTAGCAAAGATTTATTTTTAAAAAAAAGTTAGCCACAACTTTTAATAGGCTTCAAAGTTATAAAATCTTCTATCTAGTATTCGATTAATATTGATATAATATATATATTTCATTTACTTAGTTTTATTTATAGAATTTATTAATTATTTTTATTAAATTTATATTAATGTCATATAAATTTCAAATAAATATTATATTTTAATTAAATTATTTTTTTAAGTTTATGTTAGTTTTAGTTTTTAAATTTGGGAGTGACAACAAGAGATTATATATATTATATGTTTAATGTAATATTAAATATTATATATGAATTTTAAATTTAAGTTTCTTGGTAATTTTTTTTAAAAAGCAATTTGTTGCTAATTGATAGTAGATTATATTATGGGTCTCTTGGCAAAATGACCTATTTTTTAAATTTATTTTGCACTCTAGCCTAATTTTAATAATTTTTTACAAAATGACATCTCATAATTTAGACAGCTAGTCGAAAATTTTGACAGGTGATCGAAAAATTTAAACAGTCGGTCGAAAATTTTAGACAGCTAGTCAAAAAATTTAGACAACTAGTTGAATTTTAGACACATGCCATTTTGCAAAAAATTATCAAAAGTAGGCCAGAGTACAAAACCACTTAAAAAAAGAGGCTATTTTCACCAATTTCTCTTATATTATATGTTTAATATGATATTATTCTAATAAGTGAGTTTAAGTATAATTAAATTTTATTAAAGTTATAAAATGTATGATTTTATTATTTTTAAATAATTATCATTATAAAATATCTAAAAAAATATACTATTTTAATTTGTTAAATTATTTATTATTTTTAAATAATTAATTATTTTTAAATAATTATCATTGTAAAATATCTCAAAAATATTCTATTTTAATTTTTAAAATTTTTAATTTTATTTTATTTAAATTTAAGTGATGTTTACAAACTACCGTTAAATATAAGAATATTATGTTAAATATAAGAATATTCCATTAGAGTTAACAATAATAATAAAAAAAAAACCGTTAAAATCAAGAATTTATGTTATCTACACACTATAGAAGATATATATTGGATCTGCAAAAAAGTTTGGAAAAAATATTTTTGAAATGTATTGAGCCATTCTTTTGCTTTCGTTGTGTTCTTAGATTATTTATTCACTACTAGAAATATAGGTTTTTAGTTCGGTTTTTATACTCAGGATATAAAAAAAAAAACTGAAGTAAAAGCCTTTTTAAACTTTTTTACTTCGCTTTTGAATTTGGCGCTTAAAAAAATTAGATACTACTTCGCTTTTTTAAAAAAACGAAGTTAAAAATTCAATTAAAAGAGGCTCATGTTTGGTTGCATAAGCCCGTGACTTCTGTTTAGAGAGAATAAAAATGTAAAAAAATGGCTAAGCCAAACGCGTCCCTTATTAGTGGCTGTGCACTTTCTACTGCGGTTTTTATGTAAAAACCGAAGTGGAAAATACACTTTCTACTTCAGTTTTTACATAAAAACCACAGTAGAAAGTACACAGCCCAGCCCCCTTAAAACCCTTCTACTGCGGTTTTCATATAAAAAATGAAGTAGAAGGGTTTCAAAACCCCCTTCTTCGACCCGAACAGCCATAATCCATCCCTCTCCTCTGTTGAAAACCCTAAAACCTCCATTATCGTAATTGTGCGGCAACCTCCTTTTCTTAAATCAAACCCTTTTTTTTTTTTTGTTTTTTCATTATTTCTTACCACTTTTCTTCATTATAAACCGAAATATAGCCCCAAATCCTTTTTTTTTTAGAGGAAAATAATACATTTGGCCATTGGTATTATATCTCATGGTTTCTTGGTGTTTCTTGCCGGAATTTTGATATTGCAAGGTGTTTTTGAACTTCAAAACAGGTATGGATTACTAAAACATTGTTTTGATGATAATTTTTTATTTTTTATTTTTCTATGTTTTATTTTTATTTTTTTATATTATTCCGAATTTTATAATTAAATTTATTAATATTTTGTTATTTTAAATAATGTGATAAAAATTTGGTTTATTATAAATACATGTATATTAGTAAATTTTATAAATTGTGACAAGATGAATTTATTTTTTAAATATTTGAAAAAATAAATAGCTTGAAGATGATCAAAGTGTCGTTCATTAGTTTCTATAACTAGTTTGATTTTTTATTTATTTATTGGCTTGATAATTAATTATGAAGTTTACTAATTATGTAAGTAATGTTTTAGTAGGGTCGTCAATTGAGTGGTGACTTTGTTGTTCATTTCGGGGTGAATTGAAGAGTAATATTGAATGTTAGTTATTTTTTATTTTTATTTATATTACTACAAGATTTATGTATAAAGATAATGTTAATTAAATCATGCATATTGGATTTAGTGAAAGTTATGTTTGAAAATTAGTGAAGTAGGCTCTGGGAAATTTGCGTGTTGTGGTGATATAATGATGAATTCATTTATGCTTGATTATTGTGTTTGTTTGTGTTGTTTTTATAGGAAATTATGTAATTGCGGTATGCTATAGAAACAGAAGATACTCTGCCGAATTTTTAAATTTTTTATAAGACTAGAACCTAATAATGATTGATTCATCTATGCTTGATTATTGTGTTTGTTTGTATTGATTTTATAGGTAATTATGAAATTACGGTATGCTATAGAAACAGAGGAAACTCTATCGATTTTTAAAAAAAATTTATAAGACTAGAACCTAATATAAGTTTTTTTCTAACTTATTAGGAATTTAATTGTAACGCCCTGGTTACCCCAGAACAGTTACGGTGAACGGGGAACTGGAAATTTAACTCGCTATCCGAGTTCTTTGGTTAAAAACGTGCTTCTAGGTATTATTAACAAGCTAAGGTGGAAAACCAATCAAAAGGAAAGAATATATTTTATTTAAAACATAAAAATGTTCATGGGCCCATAAAAACTGTTTACAAGTTATTTACAACTCAAAATGGTCATTACAGTTTCAAATTTACAAACCCACTGACCTAAGCGGCAAAAATAGGGTAAACCCCCTGGTTCCTCTGAGAACTCCTTGGCTGTGGTGGTCAAGCGGCCGCATATGTACACAGCACCACCTAAGCTCTCCACTTAAGGCTGGGTGAGCTTTTCTTTCCCTTTACCTGCACCACATAGCACCCATGAGCCAAAGCCCAGCAAGAAAACACAATAATGCAACCATATAATATCAAATGATGATCATGATTATCATACATAACTTATAGCTCTGAACAGATGAGTGAATATCACTTTGTGTTTACAATAACCATGAAGGAGCTTATAGCCCTAATCAGATGAGTGATTTAACACTTGAGGTTCTGGTAAACCATACTGAGTGACTGACAAGCAAGTCACTAACTTAAACAAATGAGAGACTAATGGGTAAGTCTCTAGCTTAACAAATGAGTGACTGATGGGTAAGTCACTAGCTTAAACATATGAGTGACTGCTGGGTAAGTCACACGGGGCTCAGCACCCACAGCCATGTGACTAAATAGTCACTGTGGCTCTAAGTAACTAGCCTTTGGCTAGACAAGCGCTTATAGTATATATCGAACTTGGGGTCGGTCCGACATTAACACTCTTCTGAGTCATTTAATGTAGATGTCGATTAGATCTAATTTTTGTTGGCTTGTGTTGAACATGCTAAGGCCGTTCCTGACTTATGAGTTAGCACTGTGTGGCCAATGCCCAGTACCACTGCCGAACTTGACTAATGAGTCACAACTTAACAGTTGATACTAACACCTTTGCCGATTCTGACTAATGAGTCAGTGCCATACACAAGTGAGAAAGATTTGCTAAGCATTCAATAATCAAACCATGTCCACATTTACACATTCAACATGCTTCATGAATAATCATGCATGTCACATATGGGGTGCAGTTTTCTTACCTCTGATTCAAGCGAGAGTTAATATAAGAACGACCCTTGAGAATGATCAACCTTTAAGTTCCTTAGCGGTCACCTAGTCATAAACAAATATGGGACACCATCAATAAAATGAGCAACAAAGGTTCCCGAACCAAGATCTAGCCTTCGGGACATCAAACCCCACTAATTCGGGTAGTAGGAACAATCCCGAGGCCTAAAATCAAGTTCCCGAGATCAAAACACTCAAACGGCCTCAAAACCCTGCCTGAGCCGCGACCCTAGAAGCTTGAGCCGCGGTCCCCAGCCACACCAGGAGCAAGGGCCGCGGCGGCCACTACCTAGTGCCACGGCGCCCAGCACGCCCAAATGCCTCCACCAGCTTCTTCGAGCTTGGGCTGCGGCGCCCAAGAACAGGGTCGCGGCCCCCACCTAGAAACCAGCCATAACCTCGATTTTCTTCATTCTAAACCTTCCAAAAACATACCTAAACACTTCCAAATCCAAAAATCAAAGTTCCCAAACATCCCAATGATCCAAAATCATCAAATCCTGAGGCTCAAATGAACCAAAAACTCAATGATTCACAAAATCCAATTCAAATCTTAGAAACTCTAAAAACTTAAAACTTAGATTACTTTTGATTGGGTTGTTTCTTGTTAAATCCTTCGGTCAAGAAGCTCCTAATCTCTCCTAGGATTGCTATGCCTCGATCCTCGCTTGATTCCGACTCCTAGAACTCGAGATTTCTTCGAAATTGCCTCGAACAGTAAAAGGAACTAACGGGAAGATAGAAAGTTTTTTCTAATGTACGGTTCTATCTGACAAGCTACTTCAAGCTTAAGCAATCTCAAATAAAACCTAGTGCTCGGGGTCCCAAAAACACCCCCGGGGACATAATTGTCAAAACTTCCAGAATTTTCTCCTGATCTCAATAACTCCCAATTTATCATCAATTAAACATTCTCATTACTCAATATCCCAATAAATGACCCCGTTATGACAAAACCGCTAATATGAAATATAAGACCGTCTCATGCGGAATAGCTCGAACATATCTCCATAATAATGTGATCTCATCCATAAATCACAATATGCACCAAAATACACAAATGTGCCCACAACGGGCCAAATTACCAAAACACCCTAACAATCAAATGTGGACCCACATGCATGCATTTAACATCATATTACAATATAATTCACATAAACATGCATATTAGCATTTAATGGCATAGTTAAATAATTATGGCCCTCCCGGCCTACTAATCCAGCCATTAAACCACATTAGGGATTTCAGGCATTACATTAATATTGTTATTAGTATGGATAAATCATGGATGCTTAAGAGGAGAGAAACATCACAATTTCAAGATGGGTTCAACAAATTTTTAGAGCTTTGCCTAAAGAATTGTAGTGATCCACAAAAAATTCGTTGTCCTTGTATCGATTGTGGTAATGGAGTAAAGGGGAATATTACCATGATAAATGATCATGTATTTTGTTAGGGATTTGATATAAGTTACAGTAAATGGTATTGGCATGGAGAATTATTAAATGACGACCCATATCCATTAGGTAGGCGAGGTGTAGATGATTTTGAGAGTAATTATTTTGATGATCATCCTATAGAATTGCTTGATGAAGCACAATAAGAGTTTGTTCATAATCTAGAAAAATTTGATAGTATGGTCAGAGATGCAGATAGACAATTGTTCAGTGGTTGCAATAAACTAAGATTGCCAACAATGGTTAAATTTTATAACATAAAAGCAGAAAATGGAGTTAGTGATAAGTGTTTTAGTCAATTTTTAGCTTCTTTCAAGGAGATTTTGCCGCTAGAAAATTGTTTTCCGGAGTCTACATATGAAGTAAAGAAAACATTAAATTTGATAGGGTTGAAGTATGATAAGATTTATGCATGTCCGAATGATTGTATTTTATATCGTAAGGAGTATGCAGACATGGACACTTGCCCAGAATGTGGTTTACCACAGTACAAACCTAAAAAAAGTAAGGAGATTAGGAAACTTATTCCTCAGAAAGTGCTATGGTACTTACCTTTGATTTTACGGTTGAAGTGATTATATCAAAGCGCAGAACACTCTAAGAACTTAATATGGCACGAGACTGGACAAGTGAAAGATGGTAAACTCCGGCATCCTGCAGATTCATAGGCCTGGAAGAAGGTAGATTATATCAATCCAGAATTCAAAAATGAACCAAGACATCTTCGTCTCAGTTTAGTTGCTGATGGAGTAAACCCGCATAGATCTCTTAGTAGTAGGCATAGTTCATGGCCTGTCTTCTTGGTTATGTACAATCTTCCTCCTTGGTTGGTCATGAAAAGGAAGTTTATGATGCTTTCATTAATGATTTCAGGCCCAAAACAACCAGGACACGATATCGATGTTTATTTGGCACCATTAATTGATGATTTGAAAGAGTTGTATGAAAATGGTGTTGAGACATATGATGGTTTTAAAAAAGAAGTATTTAATTTGAAAGCGGTGTTGTTATGGATTGTTAATGATTTTCCAGCATATGGTAACCTATCAGGGTTGAGCACAAAAGGTTACCAAGCTTGTCCAATTTGTTGCACCAACACAAGGGCGCGTCACTTGTCAAATGGACGCAAAATGTGTTATATGGGTCATAGACGATATTTGCATTTAAGCCATCCTGACAGAAATAAAGAAAAAGAATTTGACAGTACAGTGAAATGAGACCTTGCTCCTTTGCCATTGTCAGGTGAGCAAATTCTTAAGGAAGTAGAAAAAGTTGACTTTAGGTATGGGAAGAAGAATAAAAACAAAAAAGTCAATGAATGTTTTCAAAGAAAATCAATTTTCTTTCAACTTCCTTATTGGAAAGATTTACTCGTTAGACATTGCTTGGATGCCATGCACATAGAAAAAAATGTGTGTGAAAGTATAATCGATACATTACTTGATATCCCAGGTAAACCAAAGATGGTTTGTCTAGTCGTTTAGATCTTGTTGAGATGGGTATAAGACACCGCTTGGCACCTGAAGAAAAAGGTAAACGCACATATTTGCCTCTTGCTTGTTTTACATTGTCTAAAGAAGAGAAGCAAGTCGTATGTAAATCATTGGGAGAGATGAAAGTGCTTGATGGTTATTCATCGAATGTTCGAAACTTGGTGTCTATGCAAGATTTGAAGTTAATTGGAATGAAATCACATGATTGTCAAATATTAATGCAACAATCACTTCCAATTGCCATTCGATCATTTTTACCAAAAAGAGTTCGAGATAGTGTGACAAGTGTGTGCATCTTCTTTAATCAACTATGCGAAAAAGAATTGGAAATGAAGAAGTTGAATGCATTGCATGATGAAATAGTTGAAACTTTATGCAAGCTTGAAAAATATTTTCCACCATCTTTTTTTGACATCATGATACATTTGATGGTTCATTTAGTAAGATAAGCTAAGTTGTGTGGGCCAGTTTGGGTGAGATGGATGTATCCATCTGAAAGGAACATGAAGGTGTTGAAAGGATATGTACATAATCACCATCGCCCTGAAGCTTGTATGGTTGAGTGTTATTTAGCAGAAGAAGCTGTGGAATTTTGTTCAGAGTACATGGTTGGAGTCGACACAATCGAAATTAGAAAACCATGAAATAACTCGGATGGAGTTGATAGAGGATTACGAGGGAAAGGAACAGTAGTGACCATATCTCGTGTAGAATTAGATTGAGCTCATTTAGTTGTGTTGGAAAACAATCCTGAGGTTCAACCATATATAACGTAAGTTATAAATTTAATAAACATTATGCTCATTTTTATGTATAATTGAAATTTTAATGTTGTACTTTGTATTTGCAGTGAGCACATGGAGTTATTACAATCAATGATTCCAAACAAGGTTAAAAATAAACAAAAATGGATTACAGATGAGCAACATAAAACATTTAGTTGATGCTTGAAAAATACTATTCTAGCAAGGTTGGGCGAAGAAAACCATGGAGTGTCGATAGAGTTAAAACGCATATCATTTGGAGCAAGTGTTCATGTAATAAAGCACCATGCATACTGTACGCCCTGATTTTCCCACGGGCTGATTAGCAGGCCGAGCTACGGGCTAATCACAATTAGTCCATGAACATCCCCAAGACTGGAGCTCCCGTTTCGAGGTCGTACCTTCTTAGCTCGAGCAATCCCTAAGGACTCGCCAAGGTTGCCCAGGGCTGGAGAGAAGAATTTGAAGGCCGAAGGTCGGGACAGGGGAGCAGCTCATGGCACGAGCTATATATGGAACTCTGACCCTCTGTAAAGTCAACACACGCAAGATAAACGTGCATATATCTGACATCACGTGTCCGATATCTCCCTGACTTCTCGGACACGCAGCAGGAACGTGCGTGATCAGAAACCCACGGCTGGGTTGGGTCGTGCGGCCCATTATCTTCTTACCTATCGATTTGACCATACTTATGTGTCAGGTTTAGGAATTAATCATGAATGTCACAGAGTTGATATGACAAATAATAAGGTCACGGGATGACCTCCTTACCAACTTCTAGGTGCCTTCTCCTATAAATATGGAGAAGCTGGGAGTTGATAAGGGTTGGGAAAAATAGTCTCTGAAGAGATATATGCTTTGTAACCAAATACCCAGAATATATCAATAATATTGACTAGTGGAGTAGAAGGATTTTAACCTTCGAACCACTTAAAAACGTGTCTCGAGTCACCTAGTTCATTCTCTAAGATTTTATATCTGTGACGGTTCTATATTCAGCACTAATCCTTTTCTCTTCTTCTCTTAATTACCTGTTGGCGAAGAACCGCGTCAACAGTTTGGTGCTTTCATTGAGAGCAAAATCGATTAGTGCTGTTGCAAACATCCAACTATGGTGACCACTCGGTCCAGGCATGGCAATGAAACAGGGCAGCATGATGGGCAGGAGGCTCATCATATTGCCATCCCTGGTGAACAAATTCCTGAAGTCCAGCAGAGGCCAGGAAAGCAGCCGGCGGGCCAGGACGATACGGGTAGTTCGGTGCCCCGACCACCTAATCCGAACCCGTGTTATTATACTGCGGTGGAGATGGAGATTGCTTAACTGAGGAGCCAGTTAGCGGCAGTCGGTCAGCAAATCCAGGATATTCTGGCCCGACTACCCCCTTTCACAACCAACGTTAACGTTGGAGAGAGGCAAGGTGAGGCTCCAAAGTCTCGCCGGGGTAATCGGTCCAGGCATAGCCGTTCGGATAGACTTCCAGCAGCCAACTCCACCCCTTCATCACACCATCGAGAGGCCAACTTCAGGGAAATGCCTGGGGCCGGACAACAGCAATACAACCGTTCGGTCAGGACGTCAACTCCTAGCTCTCAACCTTCCTCGAGAACGCCTAGGAGAGTTCGAGGGAATTCCTGAAGGAGATCCGGGGAGGGCCCACAACGTCAGCCCGTCCCCGAAGACCGTCCTGCGCCCCGTCCAGATCGCCCGGCGCGGGACTAGCAAGTTGGCAGGGCCGAAAGGCCCCCACCAAGTTTGATCCGTCTAGACGGGACCAGGAACGCTTCTCCAGTCAGGCATCCTCCATCTCCGATTAGATATCCGTCTCCTCCTCGGCCCGTCCGAGACATCCCAGCTTACGGGAGTAGTAGGAGAAACCCACCATCAGCGGGACCTTCCCGGCGTAGCAGGGCGCCTGAAGAAAGCTCAGGTCCTCACCACCAAAGGCGGAATCCAAGCCTGTCCGGCAAGAGTCATTGGACCGGCAGTCGCCGGAGTGATCTCTCTGGAGGAGACCTACGTCAGCGGCTAAGTTCGGCGCAAAGTCACCAGACCACCCAGGGAGGCGACCTTCGAGATCGCCTCAACTCTCATAGAGAGGATCAAGCTAGAGATGGTAGCCAGGCTCGCTCGGGGAGGGGGGGGGGGTCCGATCCGAAGTACATAACGGAGGGAATGTCCCAAATAACCTATCTCAAGATAGGAGGGGCAATAACCCACCTAATATGTACAATGGGTCCGGAGCTGTTGAGCAGCCCTGGAATAACCCAGGATCTCAGGACCAAACCCTCGAGCGCCTAACTTAGATGGATGAACTGATGAGGAAGCTCCTATCAGAAAAAGAAAAAGACGAATATGATTCGGGAGACGAGATGGAACTCTTCGCCCCCAACATAGCAGCGACGGCATACCCATCTGGTTTCCGTATGCCTCACTTGTCAAAGTTCAACGGGGACCGAGACCCGCCGGACCATTTAGGGATGTTCAACACCCTAATGATGGTCCATAACATTGACCCGGAGCTGCGTTGCTTGATCTTCCCTTCCACACTGACTGGACCTGCCAGGAAGTGGTTCAAGCAGAGTAAAAGACAGTTAATCAGCTCCTGGAAGACCTTCTCAACTGATTTCAAAAGGGCGTTCCGCGCCTCTCAGGCCGCCCGTGTTCAGGCCGACTCCCTAGCCAACGTAAGGCAGCAGCCCGGTGAGACGCTGAAAGCATACTTGAGCAGATTCGCGAATGTCACTGCTCGAGCCAGGGACGCAGATGATAGCTCCAAGCTCATGGCCATGAGAACCGGAATCTTGGTCGGGGGAGACCTGTGGAAAGACATTCAGAGGAAGGGAGTCAGCTCGGTTAACGAATTCCTTAACAGAGCCCAAGAGTGGATAAACTTGGTAGAAGCTGAAGCTTCAGCCGCGGGGACCAGCCAGGTTCCCGAGAAGCCCGCTGGAACGGGGACGGAGATCGTGATGGCGACCCCCGACGTCGCGTAGAACAACTAGCCCGGTGGTGGCAAAAGAAAGGGGAATGGTGAAAACAGTCAGCACAGTCAAAAGAAGAATAAGTTCGTGGATAAGTTCAAGCCCGTGTTCACAACATATACCGAGCTCACCCAGTCCAGGGAAAGTATCTTCCTGGCCAACTCTACTCGGGTCCCCTGGAAGAGGCCGGAACCATTGAAACACCACAAGGGAAAGAGAGACACTTCCAAATTCTGCCGTTTTCACAACGACGTTGGCCACAATACCGACGATTGCAGGCATCTAAAAGATGAGATCGAGACTTTCATTCGAGCAGGCCCCTTGGTGCAATACTCACGAAACAGGGTCCCAGCGAGTCGACCCGCTCCAGAAGTCCCAGCCAGTCAGCCCGGGCCTCGGGTAGATCAGGACGTCCCTCCTCCCGTGGTCGAAGGAGAGATATCCACCATCTCTGGAGGACCGCACATGGCTGGAACGAGCAGAGGTGCCCAGAAGAGATATGTGAATGAATTAAAGGCCCACAACAGAGCGGAGTTCGTCCCGGAGCAGCGTCAGTCAAAACAGCAGCGGTTAGAAAAGCAACCGATCACTTTTACGGAGGAAGACGCAGGCCATGTCCAATTCCCTCATAATGATCCCTTGGTCGTAGCAGTCCAGCTCGCCAATCGGAAAGTAAGGAGAGTGTTGGTGGACAACGGAAGCTCGATAAACCTCCTATTCCGATCCACCTTAGAAAAGATGGGATTGACTGTCGCCGAGCTAAAGGCGACCTCCATGATGCTGTATGGCTTTTTGGGAGAAGGGTCGGCAGCGATAGGGACGATCGAGCTGGTGATCACCCTAGGAGAAGAGTCTCGAACAGTCTCCAAGCTACTTGAGTTCGTGGTCATTGACTGCTCTGCTGCCTACAACGCCATTTTAGGCCGGCCTACCCTCATAGCTTTTGAGGCTATCACTTCCATTCGACACCTCTCCATGAAGTTCCCTACTTCAACCGGAATCTGTACTATCAAGGGCGATCAGCTCGCTGCCAGGGAATGCTACAGCATTTCCATGAAGGGAAAGTCTAAACCCGGGCAGCTGGCAATGGCCATACAGGGCGAAGAGGAATCTTAGGGACCCTTGGTGGATCCTGAGATTGAAAAACCTTAGAGCGCCGAAGAAGAAAAGGTCGCCTTGAGTGAGGACATTGACCCCCGAGTAGGCGAAGATAGATCCGGGCTCCAGGCCATTGAGGAGCTCGAGGAGGTGAACCTTGATTCGCAAAATCCATCACGGATGGTCAAGCTCGGGAAAAACCTCTATAGCAAGAGGAAGACGGAGCTGGTTACGTTTCTCCGGGCTAATTTAGATGTATTTGCCTGGTCCCACGAGGACATGGTAGGAATTAGTCCGAGTGTCATCATGCACACGCTCCATCTGGATAAAAGTGTTCCTGCCAAGTCTCAGAAGCAAAGGCGTTTAGGAACAACCCGAGCTGAAGCCCTAGAAGAAGAGGTAGCCCGACTCAAAAAATGTGGCTTTATCCGGGAAGCCAAATTTCCAATTTGGGTCGCCAATCCCGTGCTAGTTCCGAAGCCCAACGGGAAATGGCGGACCTGCATTGACTTCTCCGACCTGAATAAGGCCTGCCCCAAGGATTGTTTTCCATTGCCAAGGATCGATCAGTTGGTGGACGCCACGGTGGGGCACGAGCTCATGTCCTTTATGGACGCGTACTCAGGCTACAATCAGATCGCGATGAATCCGGCGGACTAGGAACACACTAGCTTCATGACCCCGACTAATGTCTATTGCTACAAGGTCATGCCGTTCGGTCTGAAGAACGCCGGAGCTACCTACCAAAGGCTAGTAAACAGAATGTTCGCGGACCAGATCAGAAAAAACATGGAAGTGTATGTTGATGACATGCTCGTCAAGTCAAAGACTGCCGACAACCATGTTTCCGACCTGGAAGAATGTTTTAAAATACTACGGAAATACGGCATGAGGCTCAATCCCCAGAAATGCACTTTTGGTATCGCATCCGGGAAATTCCTGGGGTTCATAGTTAATACCCGAGGAATCGAGGCAAACCCCGACAAGATCAGGTCACTGCTCGAGCTTCCTTCCCCCAGGTCGCGGAAAGATGTCCAAGGCCTCACAGGAAGAGTAGCAGCACTCAACTGGTTCATTTCCAAGTCAACCGATAAGTATTTGCCCTTCTACAACCTGCTCTGGGGAAACAAGAAGTTTGAATGGACAGTAGAATGCGAAAGCGCATTCCTCAACCTGAAGGCACATCTGGTCGAACCACCTGTGCTATCCAAGCCCAAGGCAGGAGAGTCTCTCTTCCTCTACCTGGCCGTCACTAAGGACGCGACCAGCGCCGTACTAGTACGAGAGGAAGACCAAGTTCAGAAGCCAGTTTATTACATCAGCAAGAGACTCCTCGGAGCAGAATCACGGTACCCACTGATGGAAAAATTGGCGTTCTGCCTAATCACGGCCTCTCGAAAACTCAGACCGTACTTCCAGTCCCACTCGGTACACGTCATGACCGATCAGCCTCTAAAGCAGGTTTTGCAAAAACCTGAAGCATTGGGACGTTTGTTAAAGTGGGTGGTCGAACTCAGTCAGTTCGAGATTTTCTATACTCCACGAACTTCCATAAAAAGTCAGGCCTTGGCCGACTTCGTGGCAGAATGCACGGGATTCCAGGAGGATCCATCAGAAGGCTCATCTCAGCTCACCCGAATCGTTGTGGAAGATCTTTGTAGATGGTTCATCCAACGAGAACGACTCCGGGGCCGGAATCATTCTGATATCCCCCGAGGGCCATAGGTTCCACTCGGCGCTAAGGTTTGGGTTCAAGGCCTCCAACAACGAGGCGGAATACGAAGCTTTGTTAGCCAGGCTGAGGATAGCCAATGAGTTAAAGGCGAGCTCCGTCCAGTGCTTTAGTGACTCCTAGCTCGTGGTAAACCAGGTTCTGGGCGAATATCAGGCGCGGGGACCCAAGATGGCCGCCTATTTGGCAAAGGTAAAAGTCGAGCTGTCTGCATTTGAGCAAGGATTGATCGAACAGATACCTCGAGAACAGAACGCCAATGCGGATGCCCTTGCCAAACTCGCCACCTCGGGAGAGACAGAGACCCTGGGATTGGTGCCAATAGAATTCTTGGAAAAACCAAGTATAGAAGGAGATCGGGCAGAGGTCGAGATGATTGACGCTCGACCGACCTGGATGACCCCCATTCTTGAGTATCTCGTTGAGGGCAAGCTGCCTGAAGGACGTAACGACGCGCGGCGAGTCCTATATCAAGTTCCTAGATATACAATAGTTGATGGGGTATTGTACCGACGTGGGCACTCCCTACCTCTCCTCCAATGCGTTCTTCCAGGTGAGGCGAAGGCCATCCTGCAGGAAATTCATGAAGGATTCTGCGGAGACCACACTGGGGGGGCAAAGCCTGGCCTTAAAGGTTCTCAGGCAAGGTTATTACTGGCCAACTCTATCCAAAGACGCGATCTCATACGTGAAAAAGTGCAAAAAGTGCCAGCGATTCGCTGCGGTTGCCCGAGCTCCTCCAGTCGAGCTGAAAATGATCTCGGCCCCTTGGCCATTCGCCGTTTGGGGGATAGATTTAGTAGGTGCCCTGCCTACCGGAAAGGGCGGGGTCCGTTACGCCGTGGTAGCCATCGACTACTTCACTAAGTGGGCCGAGGCAGAGCCATTGGCAACAATCACATCGAAGAAGGTACTCGACTTCGTGGTTAAAAGCATCATCTGTCGATTCGGCCTGCCAAAGAAAATTGTCTCCAACAACGGTACTCAGTTCGATAGCGACCTGTTCACCGAATTTTGTGAAAGGCATGGAATTGTGAAAAGCTTCTCCTCCGTGGCCTATCCTCAGGCAAACGGCCAGGTCGAGGTTGTCAACAAGACTCTAAAGGCGAGCCTCAAGAAAAGATTAGATGAGGCAAAGGGGGTCTGGCCAGAACAGCTCCCCCAGGTCCTATGGGCATACCGGACCTCGCATCGGACTCCTACGGGTCATACTCCTTTCTCCCTAACCTTTGGGAGTGAAGCAGTCCTCCCCGTGGAAGTTGAGGTTCTGTCGCATAGAGTCCAGTCCTACGACCAAGATCGGAACCATGAGCTCCTGTGCCATTCCCTCGATCTAATTGATGAAAGGCGAGAGGATTCGCAACTCCAGCTCGCCCATTATCAGCAGAAGATCACTCGCTACTTCAACTCTAAAGTCAAAAGGCGCACCTTTAGCGTTGGCGACTTGGTCCTAAGGAGAGTTTTCCTGGCCGGGAAAGATCCCAAAGATGGAGTCTTGGGACCAAACTGGGAAGGACCATACCAGGTCATCGAAGTCATCAAGGAAGGAACTTATAAATTAGCTGGACCTGATGGAGGGGCGGTCCCGCGAACTTGGAACGCCATCCACTTAAAGAAATATTATCAATGATCCACTTGTAAGGCCTGGGAGGCAACTTTTATGTACTAATAAAAATCAGTTTTTTTTACGCATATTTGTGAGTGTAATCTTAAAGTAACCACGAAAGACCCTTTCCCAGTTACTTGGGGGGCACATGGTACCTGGATATAACCAGGTCTCCTTAACGACTTAGATGTTGATTTTTATCTATGGATCGTTGCTCTTCCTAAAGAGCTCGAGATATGGATAAGGGTTAACGCCAACTAAGTCCTATCCTGGTTTTAACTGGGTCATAAAACTTGGAAGTTAACTTAAATTTATTGATCGTGTTTCTTCTTAAAGAACTCGAGATATGGATAAAAGTTAACACGAACTAAGTTTTCAAAATAAGTTCCTGGTTTTAACTGGGTCATAAAACTTGGAAGTTAACTTAAATTTATTGATCGTGTTTCTTCTTAAAGAACTCGAGATATGGATAAAAGTTAACACGAACTAAGTTTTCAAAATAAGTTCCTGGTTTTAACTGGGTCATAAAACTTGGAAGTTAACTTAAATTTATTGATCGTGTTTCTTCTTAAAGAACTCGAGATATGGATAAAAGTTAACACGAACTAAGTTTTCAAAATAAGTTCCTGGTTTTAACTGGGTCATAAAACTTGGAAGTTAACTTAAATTTATTGATCGTGTTTCTTCTTAAAGAGTTCAAGATATGGATAAAAGTTAACGCGAACTTAAGTTTTTTCAAAAATATATATATATAATGTAGCCAAAAGCATGAAAAAAGCCTAAGTTAAAAAGTGTGAATTAAAGGCAAAGCGTCTCAAGGTGAAAACACCTCATGCAAAGGTTACACAAAAAATACTTCAAAATATATAAAGAGAAAAAGAGAAGAGCGCCCTAAGCTTCGTCAGTCGGCCCTTTGGAGGTCGCCGTTTCACCTTGCTCCGCCGCACCAGAGGCTTCCCCAGTCTCCGAAGGTGGCGCCTCTTTGTCGAGGTGAGCTTGGAACTTCCCCAACAAGCGCGCCCAGAGATTCGGTGGCATGAAAGAAAAGTCAGCCTCCGGATTGTGGAGCCAACAGTGATAGAACAGATCCTGCATGGACTGCTCCGAGATGGTCCTCTCTTCCTCCAGGGCGGCCTGGATTTCTGTCCTCGCTGCCTCAAGGTCCGCCTACGAAGTGGCAAGGGATGTCTCGAGCTCCTGGACCTTCGAGCGGGTCTTCTCCAGGTCGACCTGGGCTCTCTCCAACTCGCCCTTCGAGGTTGTCAGGGCATCCTTGGCCGCCCTAACCTCCTGAAGTGTGGCTTGGTGCTCGGTCCTCATGTCATCGAGCTGAGTTCTAGCCCTGATAATGCTCCAATGAAGGGCGACGACACCCTGTGAGGAGTGAAAGATAAACTATCTCAAAGGAACAACAAGGCAGAGTATAATGGTAAAATCTTCAAGAGAATAGGGCAGCTTACCGTTAAGGTCATGCTCATTGAAGAGTCCATAACATCAACCGGGCTCATGGACTCAATAGTCCGGAGTTCCTTCTCGGTGAACTTGTAGATGTGGTTGACGGCGTAGCTCGCCGATTCGTACATCTGCCCCCGGAAGGCCTCTGGAATCTTCTCCAGGTCCTGGGGATTGACCGGGATGCGTACATCGGAGGCCGCCACAGACGGAGTCCCGATCTCCATTCCTCCGTCCTGGGGGGCAGGCGGGACTCACTGAGGCGGTGGAGGCATTTTCCCTGCTCCGGCAGCTGGAAGGATCGCCCCCACGACCTGGGATGGCGGGGTTTTCTCCTTCTCCTTTGCTGGAGATTTAGTGGAGACCCCGGCAGAGCTCTTGGAACCCCGGAGCCTTTTCAGTCTTGGCCCGGCTGGGGGGTTCCCCCCGAAGACTATGCCCTGCAAGCTATCCTCGGGCTGAGACATCTCTCCTGTCAAACAAAAAACATGGTTATTACAAGTTAGCAATCATACAAAGATAAGGACAAAAGGTTAAAGCTAAAAAAGCATATGAATACTGAGCGAGCCCTACCCCCCGAGATGGAAGAACCTAAGACGATTATTTCACGAACTGGCACAGGTTCTAGGTCCAGTTCTGACTCAGGGCTAGACTCTTCTACATACTGCCTAAGCCCCGGAGCATAGATACCCCTCTGGAGTGATGGCCATGTGCGTAGGTTAGTCCCATACTCCTCGAATAAGATCAACCTAAAAGCTAGGGTGTTATCTACTACTACGGTACCCCTAGGCCGGCTCTCTTGGTGATCCAGCACGAGCCGGTCAACACAATGGAGCAGGAGTGTGTTCAGGTCTGGGTCCCTTCGGTGACGATGGACGATTTGCCTAGGATTGAACCTATCCAGCCAGGGGTCTGTAGTGGCCCTATCTAGATTCTTAAACAAGTAAGGGTTACCTTGGCCGGAAGGACCCGCGGCTACTCCGGATTGGATCCTCTCCTCGCCCATCCTCTGGGCGACCTCCAAGGTCCTCTTCCTATTCCTCATGAGCGGAACTTCAGCCGCCTCGTCCTCCTCGTCTTCCTCTACTGTGGCCTCCTCCACGATGATGGGTTTGGTGTCGCGAGCTGGGGGCGGCCCCCGGGGACTCTTCAGGTTCAGAGTCTGATTTGGGAAAATCAGTTTGCAGAACACCATCGTCTCGTCCGTCACGAGTGCGCGATAGTCCTTCTCACTGGGGGGCAAGCCCGCCAGTGTTTCATATTGGCCCCCGAGGGTCACAAACTTTTCGGTCCTCGCGTAGATGGCTGCAAGATTGGCTGGAATCAGAATGGGATACGAGAGGAGCTAAAATAAAATAACACTTAAAAGGCGAGCTAAGATCGGGGATTACTTACGAGGACGATTGAAGTAGTGGTGGTCGCAGTTCCGGAACCCAATTGACATGAAGAACTGGTCCTTGAAGTCATTTGGGTGGCTGGGCAGCTCGATGATCGCCGCCGTATTGGGAAAATGGGTTAAATAGTAAAACCCGTCACCTCGCCCCCGCTGATCCAGGCTGGCTTTGAGGCAAAAGAAATATAAAATATCAGCAGGAGTAGGGACCTCCCACTCTTACTTCTTGAATAAATACCTCAACCCTGCCAGCAGACGGTAGGAGTTAGGGGGGAGCTGAAAAGGGGCCAACCCCACGTAGTTCAGGAAATCAGCGAAGTACTGATCCAGGGGAAGGAAGGCCCCTGCCTTGAAGTGTTCACCGCTCCAGGCAGCGAACGATTCATCGAGCGGCGTGCAGCTACGCTCGCCATCCGAGGCAGGTCGGGCAATAACGGAGGCTTTCCCCAGTGGAATGTTGTGAGTGAGGAAGAGTTTGTTGATCTTCGCCTGGTCGGTTATCTTTGAGATGATTCTCTCCACCTCAAAGAATGCGTTGGGGGCCACCTCGACCTCCTTCTCCACAGCCGGCCCGAAGCGAGGGATCGGGGAGCTAGGCATCACCGCCTTTCCTTTTTCCTGCTGGGAGGCCAAGCTTCCAACGTTCTTCTGGGGGAGGTTCTTTTTTGGAGCCATCTGGTCGCCTAGCGAACAAAAGAAAACACTTTAGAAAAGGCGACCCAAGCAGGAGAAAGAGGCAATTATTATTTGCACGAGCTGAGGAAAGCCCAGCTCGTGGAGAGTGGAACCACGCGGTTCAGTGAACACGCGCGTATACTCCCAACAGATCCCAGATTACTCGGAATTCGCATGTCAGGGGGTTTAGAATAGAATTTGCCTTGGGGGGGAAAGTTTCAATAGGCCGAAAATTACAAAACCGCTTAAAGGCGTGTTTCCTAAGCTACCCGGTTTTGCACCCAACAATTCCCAAAACTCCTACCCAGAAATTTTTCCAGAAAAAGCATCCTGAAACCCATACTCTAAAGCGATTCCCTACAACAAATATGCCCTAACCTAAAAAGGGCTGTCACCCTCCATATCCACACAACCCAGAAAACCCTTGCATGCGGCTACAGTGAAATTTTTTACCTGAGCTACAGTAGCATGTTTTCAAAGTGAACAGGGTCAGGAAACTTACAGTGTATGGCTGGGAGGTAGACGAGGGCGTTGCGTTGGTAGGAGCTTCGTTGGTGTAGTGGCTTACAAAGCTTCGGAGAAATCCGTGCGCCTAAGCTTTGTGAACGATAAAAATGCCAGCAACAGGGTTGAGGGTTTCATTCTTCTGAAATATGGAGAGGGAAGAAGAAAGGAGATTTGGAAAATTTCGAATGAAAGGGTGGCCCGTGCGTAGGGTGGCCACCCCCTTTTTATATACGTGAAGGATCACGTGTAGAAGGCTCTTGGATGGCCCTGGTGAGGGATCCGAGGCCTTCCACTCGAAATACGAAACGACGGCTGGGCATAGGCTAGGCTATTAAATGCGGTTCTCGTAATACGTACCGTCACCACCCACGACGTTCCACGTATCAAACGCCTGCGTAAAGAGTGGAATGCGAAGAGTTTATGGAGAAGTCTAAAAGCCCCTACTGTGGTCTTATATACGACGTCATGTACCACGAGCAGGAGCTTAGGGGGCAGATGTACACTCTGATTTTCCCACGGGCTGATTAGCAGGCCGAGCTACGGGCTAATCACAATTAGTCCATGAACATCCCCAAGACCGGAGCTCCCGTCTCGAGGTCGTACCTTCTTAGCTCGAGCAATCCCTAAGGACTCGCCAAGGTTGCCCAGGGCTGGAGAGAAGAATTTGAAGGCCGAAGGTCGGGACAGGGGAGCAGCTCGTGGCACGAGCTATATATGGAACTCTGACCCTCTGTAAAGTCAACACACGCAAGATAAACGTGCATATATCTGACATCACATGTCCGATATCTCCCTGACTTCTCGGACACGCAGCAGGAACGTGCGTGATCAGAAACCCACGGCTGGGTTGGGTCGTGCGGCCCATTATCTTCTTACCTATCGATTTGACCATACTTATGTGTCAGGTTTAGGAATTAATCATGAATGTCACAGAGTTGATATGACAAATAATAAGGTCACGGGATGACCTCCTTACCAACTTCTAGGTGCCTTCTCCTATAAATATGGAGAAGCTGGGAGTTGATAAGGGTTGGGAAAAATATTCTCTGAAGAGATATATGCTTTGTAACCAAATACCCAGAATATATCAATAATATTGACTAGTGGAGTAGAAGGATTTTAACCTTCGAACCACTTAAAAACGTGTCTCGAGTCACCTAGTTCATTCTCTAAGATTTTATATCTGTGACGGTTCTATATTCAGCATTAATCCCTTTCTCTTCTTCTCTTAATTACCTGTTGGCGAAGAACCGCGTCAACACATACATTGTTGGAGGAAAAAGATTTCACACAAAGTCAAGAGATGATGCTTGAATGGTTGAAAATAGTGGAGTAAGTATTGTTGCAAAAGCAATGCATTTCGCTAGTGTAAAAGACAATAATCCAGTAGCTGGTACTATGACATATTATGGGGTTGTTGAAGAAATATGGGAGCTTGATTATTCCTTATTTCAAATTCCCTTTCTCAAGTGTTCTTGGGTGGACAACAATGTTGGGGTTATAATTGATGAACTTGGATTCACTTTGGTTGATTTAAGTAAGAAAGGTCACAAGAATGATCCTTTCATCATGGCTACCCAAGCAAAACAAGTGTTTTACATAACTGATCCTGCTGATGATAAATGGTAAGTTGTTTTACAAACCCCGGAGAGGCATTTTATAGAAGATGAAAATGACAAAGAAAATGATGATTTGTTTCATGATAATTTTATTGTTGGACAACCAATACATGAGAAAGTTGGCAAATCCATGATTTCAATGAAGATGATGATGATGGGGAATACATTAGAAATGATATTAGAGACGGAATATGGGTAGATTGTGAATCAACCAAGAAAAGAAAAAGGAAAAGAAAATGTGTCCAGTGAGTAATGTATTAATTTTTATGTTAAATATGTATTTATTTATGTCATAAATGTAACGTTAATTATTGTTTATGTGCAGATGAAATTTTTTGAAGAGGAGAACACACCAAATAGGCAAGGCCCAACAAAGAAGAACAATATAAATAATAAAAAATCTAAGGGAATAAAGAGAAATATTACGTTTAATGATAAGGGTTAACCTACAGGGAAAGCATATGGCGAGATGAACGTACCTTGGAGTTAAAATTCGGAGAACAGTCTCTCTCAATTATAAGGATTGGAGACAAATCCCACAAGAATTGAAGAATAAGATATGGGAGGATGTATATGTAAGAAAATATTTTAATTATTTTAATATATTTATCATTTTCATGAACTACTTTGTATATCATAAATCATTTTCTTTCTATTTCAGGGTGGCTTTAACATTCCAGAAAATTGAAAACCAAAATTAATTAAATGTGCGGGAAGAATGATGAGAGATTTTAAGACCAACATCACTAGTGACTACATCTACCCTTTGGCAAAAGCGGGTCTGATAGATGAACTCCAATTCCTTCCTAAGAAATATCCAAGACTTGACCTAGAAGATTGGAGGACCTTTGTTAGCCACTGTTTATCTCCTGAGTTTATGGCACTATTACGTATATGATTTATTAGTTTTGAAGTATTAATAATTGCTTAAAAACTTACCGCTACTTATTTTATGTAGGCTTTGCGAGAAGCACAACGTGAAAGAGCTCTCAATTATACTTCGAGGCATCGTACATATTGTAGAGGGCTTGCCAATGTTAGAGAAGACTTGGTAAGTAATTCACATCATTATTTTACAACTGTCAACCTGTTATGAAGAATATTGCACTCACCAACTTTAATTAATTGTTGTATGTTGTAGAAAAATGAACTAGGTGTGGAAGATGTAGAACGGTACCAAGTTTGGATAAGAGCACGAGAAAAGAAGAAGGTTCTTGTCATAGATTTGGACAAACAAATTGAAGCAAGAATTGTAAGTGGTTTCAAGCAAGTGTTTTAAAGTAATGTAGGAATGATAAAGTTCTTATAAGTCACTACCATAATCGCTCATTGGTTTGTTTGACAGAATGAGCTGAAAGAAAAAGTTAGTAGTGGAGAAATCATTGCAAAGGGTTGGAATGCCATATTAACGCAAGCTTTAAGGACACCTGAGCACCCAGGCCGTGTTAGAGCACTTGGGTATGATATTATTTTTTATTTTTTGCATTTAACTTCATTCTACAATATTTTAGTGTAACACCCTGGTTACCTCAGAACAATTAGAGTGAACGGTGAACCAAAAATTTGACTCGCTACCCGAGTCCTTTGGTTGAAAACGTGCTTCTAAGTGTTATTAACAGGCTAAGGTGAAAAACCAATAAAAAGGAAATGATATATTTTATTTATTATATAAAACTATTCATGGGCCCATAAAAAACGTTTACAAGTTATTTACAACTCAAAATGGTCATTACAGTTTCAAGTTTACAAACCCGCCGACCTAAGCGGCAAAAATAGGGTAAACCCCCTAGTTCCTCTGGGAACTCCTTGGTCGTGGTGGTCAAGCGGCCGCATATGTACACCACACCACCTAAGCTCTCCACTCAAGGCTGGGTGAGCTTTTCTTTCCCTTTACCTGCACCACATAGCACCCATGAGCCAAGGCCCAGCAAGAAAACACAATATAGCATGATATAATATCAACAATGATCATAATAATCATTCAGGACTTTCAGTCCAAAACAAGTAAGTGACAGTCGCAAAAGTCATTAAGATGGGTACAGCTTCCTTTAGCCATGTGACGATAGGGTCACCGGGGCTTAATAGATAAGTGAACCTTTCACTAGCTTAAACAGGATAGGTGCATGATGACTAGTCACCAACATAACCTTCCTCATGACTCTAGAGTCATAACTATGGAACACTGTTCCCTAGCCATGTGACAAGCAGTCACCTAGGCCTTAGGCCCTGGCTTTGAGTAACTAGTCCTAGACTAGCCAAGCGCTTATAAGATTCATCGACCTTAGGGTCGGTCCAGCGTTAATGCCTTAGAGTCATTCAATGCTGATATCGATTAGATATAATCTTCATTTGGCCCCGCGTTTAAGACGCTTATGTCATTTCTGACTCTTAGGTCAGTATCCCTGACTAGTCAGTAGCATTTAATATGCAATCAATGTCCACATTTATCAACCAACATGCCTCAACAACAATCATGCATGTCATATACACAGGGTGCAATTTTTTACCTCAGGTTCGAGCGAGAAATAATATAAGAATGACCCTTGATAACGATCAACCTTTAGATTCCTTAGCGGTCACCTAGTCATAACCAATTGGAAACCATTAATAAAGTAAATCAATGAATGGTTCACAATCTAAACCACACTCTCGGGATCAATCCCTCACTCTCGGGACTCCCAATCTACTCAAAAGGGGTAAAAGAACCAATCCCCGAGCCTTAAAAACCATCCCGAGCCCTAAAAATAACATCCCCTGAAAAAGACCTAGCGCCTAGGCGCTGCCAACTAGCGCTGGGGCATTGCCCCAGAAACAGAGAAGGTCATTCTCTGCCCTGCATAGCGCTGGGGCACCAGGACTGGCACTGGGGCGCCAGCTTCAGACCAGCAACACCTCTGATTTTCCCTCCTTGCGATTCCCCTTGAAACTAACCTTCCAAACCAATCCCAAACCTTACCAAAACATCAAATTCAACCCCTAAAATTCATCTACATCACACCCTCATCAAAACCCAATCAATCTTACACAAAAACTCCCATTAATTCCAACTATCCACATCAAAATCTATAGGCTGAAAACTAAAAGAAAAACAGAGTATAACTTAAAATTCATGGATGATTTCTTACCTCAAGCTGGTTTTGAATCCTCCTCAATGGATGAACTAAGTCTATAACCTCCAAGCTTTGATTTCCTAGCTTGATTCTTCAATTTGGGACCAAAAACTTCAAAGGAAGATAGAGGGAAGATGATGTACGTGAAGAAGAAGTGAGGGCTCTATTTTGTTCTGAATGTTTCTACAGCCAACTAAGTCATACATATCACAAGCCAAATGACCTTAGTGCCCCTAGGTCAAATAAAAGCTTTAAAGTCTCCCAAGGGTAAAATTGTCATCTTTCACCTATTTCGTTAATCATAATTAACGCTATCATATTCTCACTATTCTTGATATTCCCAAATACCAATAATTCATATCCCGTTACCATTTTATTCCCGGCAACGCTCTAATCATTAAAACATCCCGAGACTCACCCCGAGCCTCGAACTTAATCCCGTTATGACTAAACCGCTACTTAATATTCAAAGATCGTCTCATGCCGAATAGCCCGAACAAATCCATATTATAATGTGGCCTCAACAATATGTCACCGACATGCATACAAATATACAATTACGCCCTCAACGGGCCAAATTACCAAAGTACCCCTATCATGAAATGTGGACCCACATGCATGCATTTAACATCATATTATAATATAATTCACATAAACATGCATATATTCATTTAATGGCATAATTAAACAGTTATGGCCCTCCCGGCCTACTAATCTAGCCATTAAGATGCATTAGGGATTTCGGGGCATTACATTTAGTTTTTAAATAATTGGGTTGATTATTGTAGGTCATTTGCGAAGATTTCGTCCGTCTTTGGAAGAAAACAAAAAATAGCAAAAGAAATGGTTGATGTTGTTAGTAAGAAAGATGCAGAAATTGCGAGGCTCAGAGCAGAACTTAAAGCTTTTAGAGGAGGAAATAGCTAGACAAGCAGGTGGGATAGATGATATGGATGAACACGACAACGATGGCGAGCAGAATGACGAAGAATATCACACACCGTACATGCAGGATGACGTGCCTCCACAATTTACAACTGATGTGTTACTTTGTTAAGATAATATTCATAATGTGGTGGCAGAGGGTGTTATCATTGATGGGGCAGGTCCACTGACTATTCATGGTGTTCAACTGACAGACGAATACGCGAGGGTGCGAGTCACCAAAATGTTACAAGAGGATGCTGAAATCCCATGTTCTGTTGGGGAGATTCGCTATGTTCGGGATACATATGACGTATTCATTCCTTGGCCAAAAGAATTAATTATGACTGATCAGGTATAAAAGAATTCTTTAATTTGTTACCTATTAAAATATTTTTTGGTCCATTATTTTAATTTTTTTTACTTGATGTTGCGTAGGGTCCTCTAAAAAAGAAACCTCCTATGTCAACAAGCCCATCCAAGGATAAGATGAATCGTAATTCTACGACTAGCCCACATCTATCATCAGCTGGATCTCACGTCAATCTAGAAAACACTCCGATAGAAGGCCAACCATTTGCTGATCACATCATGAATCGCATCCATGTTAGCCTTTAGTTTATGGTGAGAGAATTTTGCAGAGTTAAGGGAATAAACACAATAGTCTCAATTCCAGTGGACCCATCATTCATGAATTGTGAGTCAATCTTTGTAACTTCAGAGGATGTGGAACAAGTTGCTACTTTGCATATGATTGGAGGCTCAGCAATGATATTCGGACTAAGGTATCCCTTCAACTAATTCTTTGAATGATATGAAATTTAGAATGGTTATGAGTAATGCTCTGTGATCTGTTGCATATTTTCATAGTAAATTGAATGTTTACAGGTTTGGGTAGTCCTATTTATAGGGAAAACTCTGCCGAAATTTTTCAAAAATATTTAACACTTAAGAAAATTTTGCAGATGCATTTAGGAGTCCCTATTTCCAAATCAGCGTGTCTTTTACAAGTTTTTTGACACTGAGCGTCTTAGCATTAATAATGCTAATTAACGATGTAGAACGATCAACCATTGACTTGGAAAATTAGTTGATGACCATGAATAGAGTTGGTCAACTATACTTTATACCTTGGAACATACGGTAAGAAATACTATAAACTTTTATGATTTGATTATTCATATATTAAAAATTTAATTACTTTATTTAACACGCTTATTATTTTAGGGAACATTGGATGTTGGTGATTGCTATGCCAAAAGGAAAAATCGTGTTCTTGGATCCACTGAAAGCACACAAACGTCCTGAAGAAATTGATTCAATGATAATGAGGTAAGTTTTAAAATTTTAAAAATATTTCTTAATACGCAACAACTATTACATGTTACTACATTTTAATAACTTTTGTTATTTTTCTTTTTAAATAGTGCATGTTATAAGGCTTCTTCCAATGAATTACTCGGCAATCCTACAAAGATATTCAATGTTGCATGTCCAAAACAACCACAAAGTCATGAATGTGGTTTTTATGTGTTGAAGTACATTAGAGATCTTGTACGGGCATCAAATGAAATAGAAACCATAAAAGAAAAAGTAAGTTTATTTTTTATAACTTATTTTGGTATCGATAATCTATAAAATAATCAATGTTGTTATTAATTAATTTTACTGTTTGATGGGAAGAAACAATATTGTGAGATTGCAGACCTCTTGCCAATCCAACACGAATGGGACAAATTCACGAAGACAAAACACCCAAGTGAATCTTCCTGCGTCGCGACCAGAACCCCAGGCACAGAGAACTCGGGATATCGGGGGTATAACTGAGACAGAATAATTTAGTCTGTTATGATGGAATGAGGATAGCCTCACCGATAAGACATCCTACACCACCACGCCCACAAAGAGACGCTCCAGCTCGTAGAAATAGTAGGAGAAATCCTCCCCCGTCAGTAGACACTTACGTCCCACGAGCACGTGCTGATAATCCAAGTCCTCGATCTCAGTCGTGCGCTGTAAGTTTTGCAAATGAAAGTTATTGGATGGGGAGCCAGCATGGAGGCAAGTCTGAAAGAAACCTGATGAATCATCTTAGTTCAACACAAAGTCCTCATTTCGATCTACATCCCGACCTGCGTGGTCATCTGAATTCACAAAGGAGGTATCTAGCTCGCAATGATGATATGAGTTATACTCAACACGGGGGAGGTCCGTCTATTGTACACGACAATGGGAATGTCCCGCCTAACCAAGCTTAAAATTGGAGGGAAAAAACCCATCAAACGCGTACAATAGGATGGGAGCTAGTTAACAGCTCCCAGCTAACCTAGAGACCAAAAACTCAACCCTCAAGCGACTGGCCTTGATGGAGGAGCAAATGAAGAAGCTTTTATAAAGAAAAAGGATTGATGATTGTGATTTTGATGAGGAGCTCGAACCTTTCTCCCCTAACATTGTAGCAGCTGCGTATCTTATTGGCTTAAGGATGCCAAACATGCCAACATTTGATGAAACACAGATCCATCCGACCACCTTGAGATGTTCAATAAGTTGATGATGGCCCACAATGTCTAGTTCAATCTAAGATGTATTCTATTCCCCATGACTCTGATCGGACCTTCTAGACAGTGGTTCAAAAAGTACAAAAAACATTCGATAAGCTCATGGAGGAAGTTGTCTTCCGAGTTCAAGAGAGCGTTCTGAGCTTCATAGGAAACTCGCATAGAGGCCAACTCATTGGCCAATGTAAAACAACAACCTGGTGAGTCCTTGAAAGCATATCTGAGCAGATTCACCAATGTTGTAGCACGAGCTAGAGAAGTTGATGATAGCTCATAGCTCATGGCAATGAGAATAGGAATCCTAGTTGGAGGCAATCTATGGCTGGAGCTCCATTGAAAAGGAGTTAAAAGTGTAGATGAGTTCTTGGCCCAAGATCAGGAATGGATAAACTTGGAGGAGGTGCAATCTATTGTCGCAGGAACCAGCCAGCCCCCTATTCAACTCGCTGGAGTAGTGACAGGTGTTGTAGCTATGACTCAACCTGTTACCCAGAATAACCAAGCGAGAAACAATAAGAGGAAAATGGAATGGTGAGGACGACCAGAACAACACCAAGAAAATAAGTCCGAGGAAAAATTCAAGCCCATTTATGTCACCTACACTGACCTGACGGATACACGGGAGCATATTTTCCTAGCAAACTCTAATCACCTTCCGTGGAAGAAACCAGAGCCACTAAGGCATCAGAGGGCGACGAGAGATCCTTCAATGTTTTTTCGAAACCACAATGACATCGGTCATAATACAGATTATTGTCGAAAATTGAAGGATGAGATTTAAACTATAATTTGGGCTGGATCGTTAGCCCAGCACGCCTGAAACCGAGTTGCTCTCAATCAGTCTATCGGGAAGAATTCTCGTCTAGCTCCGGAAACTCCGACAGGTCAACCTAAGACTGAGATGGATCATAACTGAGTTGACCCTCCCCCAATAGTAGGAGGAGATATAACTACTTGTTGACTGTGTTTTTAGCCAACTGACGCGGAGTCAAATAATTAATTAGAGAGCTTTCAATTAGACAATCAATACACCATAAATGAGCCAAGAACCTGATAATAATGAGCAATAAATAATAAAGAACACCAAGATTTATAGAGGTTCGACCCCAAATATTGGTAATGACCTATGCCCTCTTAGATTTGTATTAATCTTGAAGGTTTACACAAGATCACAATGGATTTAAAGTGGATTTCTATGTGTAAAAGACAATACAATATGGAAAAATTGCTGCTAAGTACCAAGCCAGGCTGCTTGGTATGTTTCTAGTGCTTGTCGGTAGGCTATTTTTTTGTGTCCATCCCTCTCCACTTTGGTGGAGAGTTTGTATTTATATTGTTCCTCTCGCCCAAGGGTTGCACCTGAGCATAATTGATGGGGAAATATCCATTTTTTCTCGCAGGTAGTTGCTGTCCTCTTCTTTAGAAGCTTCGACCGAACTTTCTGGGTTGTTAGACGCTCTTTGCGGGTGGTTGGGCGATTCCTGTGGATAGTTAACAATGAGTGTAACTAATTTCAGCCGACCAGGTTTATTTGTCTTTCATACCAACCAGCCACTCTCCTGGCAAGCGTACTGAGAAATGACTGTTATTTATTTGTCAAGTGTACTCTGACTAGCTTGGCCTCTGGTGATAGTATGCCGAGCAGTAACTTGTTGTATACCCTGCAGGTATACGCCGACCAACCTGCCGGGGGGTCTGCCCAGTCTACTCCACATTTTCAAGATTAGTGCCACATCAGATTATGCCAATTTTTGGGATAACATTTGCCCCCAAGTTTGCAATGGTGATAAGCAGCATGGAAACTTTCTTCTGAAGACCATACCGTCCAACCTAGTCAGGGGTATATGCTTCTTGCTACGTGGCATAACATCTGTTATAGTTAATAGCCTTTGTATCTCTTCAAGTTTCCAAGAAATAACTTTTCACTCTTTCCCGCCTCTTTTTGATACCATAAAGTGTCATGATGGCTTATCTTAATAAATGTACCGACGAGTGTGCAATAACCGAATAGTGGGATGATGTGTGCGGCAGTTGTGGAGACATGACTAGAGGGATGTGTGTACGGGCGTGCTCACGTGTCTGGGGAGACGTGCCTACAACAGTCGAGGGGACTGCTGAATGGGTGGTTCCATTAATGCATGGAAGGAGAGTGGGTATTCTTCCTTGTCTATAAATCAGAGCAATTTTGGAGCTATGCTGCTCTGTTTGGAGTTGTGCGGCTCTATAAATCGGAGTTGTTCAATTTTTACGAATGAGTTGTAAACAAAAACTATTCAACTCTCTCTATAGAAATTGTTTTAAGGTTCTTTTTGTTGCTTGGTACATGCCGAGCAACATGCAAGCACTTTAACATTAATAAAAATTAAGGTTTCTAAGTCCTTTTAATTACGCTCTTTTTCGTTTGTTTGTCCATGTATGACTATGGTGTCCCCCAAATGACCAAGCAGGATTAATAACTCTTGGGTTATCCTCTTGGTCACTTGCTAACTTACCAGAGTTGCTCGTATTAACCTGTTTGGCACCACTTGGGTTTGCCAAAACCTATAAAGGTTTCATACACTATCGAAAATCCGTGAAATAAATCACTAGTTAGCAAGATAATCACTGTAAAAGTAAGGCATGTAAAAATGGACAAAAATTGTCTTATTGGTCAAAAATTAATCATCCAAGCTGCGTCACTACAATCATAGCTTACATTCATAAATATTAATTATTACAATAAATGGGCAAATCGTGCCTATGCATAGTTAATATAGCTAACTTGAGCTGGTCGGTGGTATGGGCAGTTCGTGCCTATACCGGCCAGTCAATGATCACTTAAAAGTAATCTTTATTGGTAGTACTTCCTCAGGTGTTCCCCATTACAGTAATGGGGGACAGGTACTAACTGGAGATCTTGGTCATATCGCGCTAGCTTGTACATGTCGGGCGATACTATTTTTGTGACTTGGTAAGGACCTTCCTAGCTTGGCCCTAGCACTCCTGGCGAGGTATCTCGAGTTTCTGGGAATATTATTCGCAGGAATAGATCTCCTGCATCAAACTTTTGTTCCTTAACTCTGGAATTAAAGTACTTGGCATCTTTTTGTTCGTGGGCAGTCAGGCGTATGTTGGACTTTTCGCACCTTTCTTCCATTTGGTCAAAGGACTCAGCCAGCAGTTGGAGGTTACAATCTTGGTCATATGTTGTGCACCGGTGAGATGGTGGAGCCACCTTAACTGGCAGCATCGCATCATACATCTACGTGAGTTCAAAGGGGGTATCACCAGTAGTTGTTCACTCGGTAGTCCTCTATGACCAGAGTACTTTAGGCAATCTCTCAGGCCAATTTCGTTTAGCTTCTTCTAGATGCTTCTTCAGAGTGTCTTTGAGAGTTTTTTTTAATGATTTCTACCTGCCCATTTCCTTAAGGCTGTGAGACAACTGAGAAAATTTTTGTGATGCTATGCTTGGCAGAAAAATCAGTAAGCAGTTAGCTGTCAAATTGGGTGCCGTTGTCGGACACTATCTTCTTGGGTAGACCGAATCTGCAGATTATATTTTTCACCACAAAGTCTAGTACTTTTTTGGAAGTGATGGTTGCTAGAGGCTCAACTTCCATCCATTTTGTGAAGTAGTCAACTGCCACGACTGCATGTTGTACTCCTCCCTTTTCTTTTGGTAACCGTCCAATGAGGCCAATCCCCCAAATAGCGAAGGGCCATGGGCTCTACATTTGAGTAAGTTCATTTGGTGCTGCTCAGGGTATCTTGGAAAATCTTTGACACTTGTCACGTCTTCGAACATATACAAAGGTATCTTCGTTCATAGTTGGCCAGAAGTAGCCTTGACTTAAAAATCTTCTTAGATAGACTTTGCCCCTGGTTCCCAAAGAAACCCTCATGTACTTCCTCCATCAGTCATCCTGATTCATTTTGGTCGACACACCTGAGTAATGGCATGGAGAATCCCCTTCTGTACATAACTCCGTCTAGGATTATATACCGAGCAACTTTCCTCATTAATTTTCTGGATTCATTACGACTATTGGGCACGATGTCGTGTTCCAGATAAACTGCAATCGGGTTCATCCAGGATGTAGTGTTGTCTACAAGAAAGATTGGTTATGGCAGGTTGATACTTGGTTCCACCAGGTATTCATTAGGGACTAGGTTGGCCCTATCCATCACAACACTTCTGGGTAGTCTAGCCAGTGCATCTGTGTGCATTTTTCTCTCTTGTTCATTGTTGGATATTGTACCTCTTAAGCTAAGCAAGCAGGTCTTTGAACTTATCAAGATAGGCCATAAATTTTCCCCCCGAGCAGTGTACTCTCCGAGGACTATATTGACAACCAATTGCGAATCACTGTATATGTCTAAGACTTCAGCCTTTACTTCCTTGGCTAACCTCAGCTCCACGATTAATGTTGTGTACTCCGCTTCATTATTTGATGCTTTAAATCTAAAACGAAGTGCACATTGGATGTGTTGCCCTTCAAGAGTGATTAATGTTAGACCAACCCAGGGCAGTTGATCGGTAGCTGAGCCATCGACGTGCAGCTTCTATACCTGGGGTTCCTCCTCGGAATGAATAGTACTGGTCGCTGGGTTCTCGGTGTTCTGTTCAACACCTGTACTAGGCAGTGGTCCAGACTCCTGTGACTGTTCGGCTATTTCTTCGTTTACCTCTGTAATACCGGTACACTCGGCCACAAAATTTGCGAGAGCCTGGCCTTTAATTTTTGTTCGAGGCAGGTAAGTGATTTCATATTGTCCTAGCTCTATAGAACATTTTACTAACCGACCAGAGGTGTCTGGTTTTAGTAGGACTTGGCGCAATGGTTGGTCGGTAAAGACCTTTATGGGATGAGCTTGGAAGTATGGGCGAATTTTTCTGGATGACAGGAGCAGGCAGTAAGTTAATTTTTCAATTAGAGGATACCTGCTCTTGGCTTCGACCAGCCTTTTACTGACATAGTAGACTGGATGTTGAATCTTGTTTTCTTCCCTAACCAGGACTGCACTGATAGCCCGTTGAGTTATTTCCAAGTATATGCATAGTTCTTCACCCTCCAGAGGTTTTGAAAGGGTTGGGGGTTGTGCCAGTTGTTGCTTTAGAGCTTGGAAGACTTGTTCATACTCTTTAGTCCATTCAAATTTCCTTGTGCCTCCGAGGATATTAAAAAACGGAATACACCTATCAGTTGATTTGGACACGAATCTGCTGAGTGCTGCTATGCGTCCTGTTAGACTTTACATGTCCTTGATCCTGGCTGGTGAGGGCATGTACAGCAGTGCCTTTAGCTTTTCGAGGTTTGCTTCAATTCCCCAGGAGTTCACTATAAACCCCAAAAATTTTCCCAACCTCACATCAAAGGAGCATTTTAAATGGTTTAATTTCATTCTATACTGCCTGAGCTTGTTGAAGCATTTTTCCAGGTCTTCAATGTGCCCCAACCTTTTTGGATTTTACCAACATATTGTCCACGTAAACCTCCATATTATTTCCTATTTGGTCTTTGAACATACGGTTTACCAGCCACTGATATGTGGCTCCAGCATTTTTTAGGCCGAACGACATAACTTTGTAACAGTACAGCCCCACATCCGTGCGGAAGCTGGTGTGCTCCTGATCGGGTGGATACATACTTATTTGGTTTTATTCTGAATAGGCATCCATAAAATTTACCTCCATGTTATTTCCTATTTGGTCTTTGAACATACAGTTTACCAACTGCCAATATGTGGCTCCAGCATTTTTCAGGCCGAACGATATAACTTTGTAATGGTACAACCCCACATCCGTATGAAAGATGGTGTGCTCCTGGTTGGGTGGATGCATACTTATTTGGTTGTGTCCCTAATAGGCATCCATAAAAGTTAAGATCTCGTGGCCAGTTGTAGCGTCCACCAGCTGGTCAACTCTCAGAAGTGGGAAGCAGTCCTCCGGGCATGCCTTATTTAAATTAGTGAAATCTATGCACACCCTCCACTTGTTATTAGGCTTCAGTACCAATACGAGATTAGACACCCATACTGGGTAGAAAGCTTCCCTAATAAAGTCATTATTTCGAAGCTTCTCCACCTCCTCCTTCAATGCCCTTGCCTTCGTTGGATCTAGTAACCTCATTTTCTATTGTATGAGTTTAAAGTGTTCGATATCGATGTTGAGGGCATGAGTTATAATGGTTTGGCAGATCCCTAGCATATCATCATGAGACCAGACGAATACATCTTCGTTGTTCCATAGGAAGTGGATCAAAGCAGATCTTATGTCCCCGGACAAACCTTTCCCTACTTTGACTACCCTGGTCGGGTTTTTTGGATCAAGCAGGACCTCTTTTAATTCTTTGAATGGGCCCACCCCTGTATCAATATCCCCAAAATGAGGGTCTACCCCCCCCCCCCCCCCAATTTCGGGATGCATCCTATTTTTGGTGATTGGGCCTTGCAGGCTGTGCGTTGCAGACTGCCTTCCCTGCCTTTTTATTGATGAATTATAACATTCTCTGGTCACCAATTGGTTCCCTTTAAGACATCCTATATCTGCTCGGGTTGGGAATTTGACGAGCAGATGGAAGACTGAGATAGCTTCTCGGAGGTCATACAGGGCTGGTCAGCCTATTATGGCATTGTATGGAGAAGGGATGTCTATCACTACAAACAAGGCCATTACAATATTACTATTGGGAGCCGTTCCTATTGTCAATGGCAACCTTATGCTTCTTGCTGGGGCCATGCCATTCCCCGTGAATCCATACAGCAACTGCTCACATGGTTCTAGATCTCTAATGCTCAAATTCATCCTCTCCAGGATATTGGCAGAGGATCCATGGTCAATCATCGTTCGGGCTATGATCATGTTAGCTATTTGTACTCTACCACCAAGGGATCATTGTGTGGATGATGTACATGACTTGTGTCTTCCTCGCTGAACGTGATAGGCTCAGATTCGTAGCGAGGTTGTTTGGGAGTACGCTCGTGGGCAGCTAGTACATCTTCCTCTTGCTCGTGCCTAAGAGAATGAGCTACCATTCTCGAGCCTTGCTTGAGTTGCTGGCCAAATGCGGCTCGCCGCAAATCATATCTAGCCGACCAACAACTAGTGGTGGTAGGATAGGCTGATTGCTCTGATACTCCTGAGATTGTTGAGGATGCTACTAAGTATGCTGGTCGGCAGTCGGCCGTACATACCTCTTTAGATGAGCATTGTTTTGTCTAATGAGGAATTCTATCTTCTCTTTCAGGTGGTTACATTCATTGGTTTCGTGATCATAGTCATTGTGAAACCTGTAGAACTTGGTCATATTCCATCTATTAACATCCTTCCTCATTGGTGGAGGTCTTCTGTATGGTACGACAACCTGTGTGGCATTAAAAACATTCGCTTGGGTCTTTAAAATGATAGAGTAAGTAGTAAATTTAGGGACATATTCCCATGGCTTAGGCTGCTCGACGGTCTTAGGCTTCTTATTGTCGTTCTGGTTACCACTATTTAAATTCCCATTACTGCGTTTTCCATTCTTAGCCCCATTCTTTGGTCCTTCTGTAGGGTTGGTGGTATTTCCAACATCTGTTTTCCCTTACTTGGTAACCGCCTGTGTTGGATTATCCATCTTCCTCTCAGCCTCCTCTAGCTTAATAAATTCCTCTACCCGATCAAGGAACTCTTGTGTGGTACATGCAACCTTCCTTTTCAAGTTTCTCTTGAACAGAGTCTTTACCTTAATTCTTGAATTGGTGGCTATTAATTTACCATCACCACTGAGGGATTTCACCCTGGTTGCTTCCTGCATAAAACGTTGACTGTACTCCTTCAAAGGTTCATTATCTTTCTGTTTTATGTCCACTAGGTCATTCGGCTCGCGAGAAGGGGCATTGCCAAGGAGAATTGGGAATAGAACGTGCGCACAAATGCATCCCATGATGTAATTGATCCTGGCGGTAACTTAAAAAACCATTGCCGGGGAATTTATGATAGGGTGGTTGGGAAGATCCTGCACCTGGCATCATCCCTAACTCCCTGTAAATCAGTCTGCAGTTCAAAGTGATGAACATGAGATATGGGGTCCTCCAGCCCAGCATACATTTTCCACGTTAGCATTTTAAATTTGACAGGTATGGGCAGCAGATTAATGAAGTCTAAAAATGGGGAACCTCTCTGCCATTCCATTTCAAAATCCATTAACTTGGGGGTTGTCAAGTCCCTTATCCATCTGGGGTTGGATGTTAGGGTTTGCAGTTTTCTGGGACTGTCCTGCATTGCAAACCTCATCCATTCTCGGGTCCCGAACAGGCTCAGGCGGAGCTACGTTGTTCGAATCCCAATTTTCCTTGCTGCGATTAAGAGCATCTCAAAGGTCTTCACCTCCCATGGAGAACATTTAGTTTAAAACAGAATTTGGTTGAGGTCTGCGCCTGGCGTTCTGGCTGTCTGCTCGACCTGGCACTGGAGGTACTCCCTTGAACCCTCCTCCTCGAGGTGGTTGGTTGTTTGGGACATCCTACCCTTGGGGGACAAACGATCCTTCGGCCTAGTTACCTTTCTGACCTTGATTATTCTATTGGCGAACTTGGCTTGCCCTTCTGGTTAAGATTACCATCCTTGCAGCAATAGAATTCGAATGTGATTGTCTTAGGCTCTCAATGAAAGTACCAAGATGTTGACTGGATTTTTAGCCAACTGATGCGGGGTCAAATAATTAATTAGAGAGCTTTCAATTAGACAATCAATACACCATAAATGAGCCAAGAACCTGATAATAATGAGCAATAAATAATAAAGAACACCAGGATTTATAGGTGTTCGGCCCTAAAGATTGGAAATGACTTACGTCCTCTTAGATTTGTATTAATCTCGAAGGTTTACACAAGATCACAAGGGATTACAAGTGGATTTCTATGTGTAAAAGACAATACAATATGACAAAATTGCTGCTAAGTACAAAGCCAGGTTGCTCGGTATGTTTCTGGTGTTGGTTGGTAGGCTATTTTTTTGTGTCTGTCCCTCTCCACTATGGTGGAGAGTTTGTATTTATATTGTTCCTCTCGCCCAAGGGTTGCTCTTGATCATAATTTATGGGGAAATATCCCTTTTTTCCCACAGGTAGTTGCTGTCCTCTTCTTCGGGAGCTTTAACCGAACTTTCTAGGCTATTAGACGCTCTTTGCAGGTGGTTGGGTGATTCTTGCGCACTATTAACAGTGAGTGTAACTACTGTAACGACCCAAAATGACTAATAAGGCTTAAGGGCCTTGATTAGCGTGTCGGGAGAGCATAATTCGTATATGTATGATTTAAATGTTTAGATGCATGATTATGAGGCATGCATGATTAATATGATTATATGACTATATGACATGCATGTTTGTGAGTACTATATATGCATGTGGGCCCTTTATAGCTTATAAGGGCATATTTGTAAGTTTGGCCCGGAGGCTTGTTTCTGTCTCCTAAATATTTATTTGGATTGGAAGTTAACAATTACCCATTGGACACTGTGACTAGGTTTACCGCCAAGGCTCAGAATTGAGGATCGTGCTCGGAACCATTTCATTTTCTCCATTCTAAATAAAAGGTATGAAAACTGCACCCTTGTATGGCTGTGTTGGGACTGAGATTCCTTGTATTTGAATACATATGTTGTATGACTGTGATAATGCCATGTGAGCATGAAATAAATGACCTAAGAGAGTCGGGGTTGATAATTTGCGCACAGGACTCTGCTGGCCACTGTGAGCCGGGGTCAGCTAGATAAACACTTTACTCGAACTAAGCGAGCCGGAGTCAGTGGGTTAAATAGAGGGTGCGGCCTAAGGGCGTCGACCCTGAGTTTTGTGTATTGATTGAGATAAATATTGAATATGGTTATTGTTGGTAGCATGATGCTATGGCTCGTTGAATATTTGATTACTTGTCTTGTGAATTATTTGATTATCATTATTGATTATGTTATGTTGTTATGGTTTTCTTGCTGGGCCTTGGCTCACGGGTGCTACGTGGTGCAGATAAAGGCAAGGGTAAGGTGGATTAGCCATGAGTTGGAGAGCTATGGGGTGAGGTGTATACTATCACCTGCTCGTCCGCCACGGCCGAGGAATGGTACATGGACAGAAACCTAAAACGTGTATTTTGTCATTAGAGTGGCCTTTGACAATATATAACTGTTTTGGGAAGTTTGTAAATTTGTCCTTTAAACCCTGTTTTTAGGATCCCATGTATAAAACATCTATTTTAATGGAAATTAACTGTTCATGACCAAAAATCTTTTGACCCTAACCTGATTATGACTTTAGGATCACAATTTTATTCAAATGACTTGATTAACAAGTCTTGAACTATTTCAAATACACAGTGTAATGGCTTGGTTATCTAGGGCATTACAAATTGGTATCAGAGCGGTCTAGGTTTAAGGGTTCCTGAAGACTGGCTGGACATGTACACTCACCGCTAAAGACAAGTTCGACTCACGGTTTGGTAATTGTATACATGTGATTATATGCTTAAGTGCTTGAATGAAATATAAATGCTTTATTACATGATTAATAGGGAGCATGATATATTGATAGGGCCTGGCCCTTGACTGTTGTATGATGATATTGAGGCATGCTTATATGCTATTGTATGTGAGTGAATATTTGAATGGTTGTTTGCGTCTTGATTGCTTGTGATCGGTTGAGTTCCAATGATGGATCATGGAAATATTTGTTACCTTGTCATCATTGTTTGACCGCCGAGTCATTAATTGCAGATAAACTTGGATAGCTATGCGTCCAAGGCGATCTATACGACTAGCTGGCACGGGGTCTGAGGCTAAAGATGATAACCAAGGAAAGAACCCTCTGCCAGTCCCTGAGAACTGGCAACAGATACTTGTAGACATGCAAGCTCGGTTTCAGAGTCAAGAAGAGCAGATCCATCTTCTGAGACATCAGGCTCCATTAGGGAGGGCTTCACCCATTTTTCCACCTGTTGTGGCACCGGTTGTTCAAGCACCTGAGATTGGAAACAGGTGGGAGCCCTTGTATGAGTGGTTTAAGAGGCAGCATCCTCCAACCTTTGAGGGGGGACCGGATCCACAAAAGGTCGAACAGTGGATGAGTATGATTGCTTCTATCCTAGATTTCATGAGGGTGGAAGGTAATGACAGAGTGGCTTGTGCCACCTATATGCCGAGAGAGGATGCCTGCATTTGGTGGGAAGTGGCATCGTAGACCAGGGATATTTCTACTCTGACTTGGAATGGGTTTAGAGATTTGTTCAGCCAGAAGTACTATAATGTTTTCGTCAGGGCAACGAAAGTAAATGAATTCGTGGGGTTAGTGTAGGGCAATAGAGAGTTATAGAATACGCCCTGAAGTTTGATAGGCTTGCGTAGTTCGCATCAGATCAAGTGCCTACTGATGCAGCCAAACAGGACAGATTCATTAGAGGGCTTAATGCTATGATAGCTTGAGATGTGAGAATTACAATAGTACCTGAGGGGATGCTTTATGCCCAGGCTGTTGAGAAGGCTTTTACCGCTGGCGAGACAGAGAATAAGTTTTGGAGGAAGAACGTTGCAAGACGAAAGGTTCGCAGGATGGTGCCTCCACATTCAGGGTCTGGTAGGGGTGGAGGCCCCAGTGATTTGAAGAAAAAGACCCCTGACACTTCGACCGCTGTTAGTCCTGATAGGAGGGGTCGGGGTGCTTTGGGTGGCCATTAGGGAGGAAGTGAGATATTGAGAAGCTACCTAGAGTGCACGAGGTATAGAAGACGCCATCCGAGTGAATGTCGGGCGAAGGCCTGTTATGTGTACGGGGTGGTGGGACACCTCAAGAAAGACTGCCCAACATCAAAGAAAGAGGAAGCAGGGAAGGTGGATAGCTTCACTCCAGCTCGAGTGTTCACCTTGATGGAGGCAGAGGCCGAGGCTAGTCCCTCAGTGGTAACAGGTCAACTTTCTAGCATTGGCTTTCCTTTTACTATATTGATTGACTCTTGTGCTACACATTCGTTTTGTTTCTAGTAAGGTAATTGATAGATTGTGTAGACCTAGCGAATATTATATAGCGGGGTTTGGGACTATACTGCCTATAGGGGAACTGGTGGTTTCTAGGAGATAGATTAGGGCACTGGTAGTGATGGTCGATGGTAGGGAACTATCAATATACTTGATTGAGTTAGGTGTGGAGGATTTTGACATGATCCTTGGGATGGATTGTAGGAAGAAGATGGTGACCTTTGAGCCTGTGGGAGAGGATCTCTTTGTTTTTAGTGGGTGCGGTGCATGGACCCCGCATACCCATGATATAAACATTGAGAGTTAGAGACCTATTACATGGAGGTTGTACATGTTTCCTAGCTAGTGTGGTGGATACTACCAGAGTTTTGCCAGCAGGGCTGGGAGAGAAAAGATTATTTCGTGAGCTCTAGGATGTGTTCCCTGTGGATTTACCAGGACTGCCGTCTCACAGGGAGATTCAGTTCGTCATCGAGTTAGCGCCAGGGACTGAGCCAGTGTCTAGAGCACCATATAGAATGGCTCCAACAGAGCTGAAAGAATTGAAGATACAGTTGCAAGAACTTCTTGACTTGGGGTTTATCAGGCCTAGTTACTCGCCATGGGGTGCTCCAGTTTTATTTGTGAAGAAGAAGGACGGGACACTGAGGATGTGTATAGACTACAGGGAGTTGAACAAGTTAACCATCAAGAATAAGTACCCTTACTGAGGATCGATGACTTATTTGATCAGCTGCAGGTATAGATGGTGTTCTCGAAGATTGATCTTCGATCTGGTTATCACCAGCTAAGGATCAAGGACGAGGATATACCGAAGACGACCTTCCGAATGAGGTACGGGCATTATGAGTTCCTGGTCATGTTTTTTGGTTTCACCAATGCATCAACAACATTTATGGACTTGATGAACAGGGTGTTCAAGGATTTCTTGGATCAGTTTATGATTGTCTTCATCGATGACATTTTGGTGTATTCCAGCTCATAGGCAGAACATGAGCAACATCTCTGATAGGTCTTGCAAAGATTGAGAGAGCAACGATTTTACACCAATTTTAAGAAGTGTGAGTTTTGGCTACCAGAAGTGACATTCCTTGGACATATTGTTGGTGAGGATGGGATTAAGGTGGATCCATCTAAGGTGGAGGCAGTGAGAAATTTGGCAAGTCCAAGAACGCCTCAGAGGTTAGGAGCTTTCTTGGATTAACGGGTTATTACAGGCAGTTTGTGGAAGGATTCTCAAAGATTGCTGCACCGATGACAGAATTGACACAGAAGAATATGAGGTTCGTATGGTCAGATAAGTGTGAGAATAAATTTTAGGAATTGATGCGACGACTGATTATGACACCTGTGTTGAGTCTTCCTTTGGATGGAGGGAAGTTTGTGGTATATTGTGACGCATCAAGGTTGGGTTTGGGATGCGTATTGATGCATAATGAGAAGGTTATAGCTTATGCATCACGACAGCTAAAGGAATATGAGCAGTGGTACCCTACCCATGATATGGAATTAGCGGTGGTGGTATTCGCACTGAAGGTATGGCAACATTATCTGTATGGAGAGAAGTGCAAGATATACACCGATCACAATGGTTTGAAGTATTTCTTCACCCAGAAGGTTTTGAACATGAGGCAGAGGCGTTGGCTGGAGTTGGGTGAAGGACTATGATTGTGATATCCTTTATCACCCAGGGAAAGCCAATGTGGTGGCAGAAGCATTGAGCCGGAGGGGCCCGAGACGATTGTTTAGCTCGACACAGATATCGAGAGAATTGGCAGAAGAAATGTCTAGAGCAAGGATAGTGTTGGTTGTGGGATGGTTGGCCAATATTACTTTACAGTCGACCATACTAGAGCGGATTAAATAGGGTAAGTTGGTGGATGCATAATTGTAGGAAGTTAGAGGGTAGGTCTTAGCTGGAGTAGCTAAGGACTATTCTATTTCAGAGACTTGATTATAGCGATATAAGGGTTGGATCTGTGTCCCGACTTATATAGGGATTAGACAAAAAATACTCGATGAATCCCATACTACACCATACTCACTCCATCCAGGCACCACGAAGATGTATCAAGATCTACAGACGTTATATTTGTGGCCTGGGAAGAAGAAAGGATGTGGTGGAGTACGTGGCCAAGTGTGCAACTTGTCAACAGATGAAGGCTGAGCATCAGTGACCAGCGGGGTTGCTATAGCCTTCAGTTAATCCTGAGTGGAAATGGGAGGACATTACGATGGATTTTGTGGGAGGTTTACCCAGGAAAATGGGGACGCAGGACTCAGTGTGGGTGATAGTAGACATATACACCAAGTTAGCTCACTTTTTGCCAGTGAAGTCGACTTATACTATGGATCAATATGCGGAGCTGTATGTGAGGGAGATTGTACGTCTCCATGGGGTTCCCAAGTCTATAGTGTCAAACCGGGATCCTATCTTTACCTCTAAGTTTTGGGGTGGGTTGTAGAAGACTATGGGGACTCAGTTGAAGTTCAGTACGGCCTTTCATCCTTAGAATAATAGACAGTCTGAGAGGACGATTTAGGTATTGGAAGACATGCTCAGGGTGTGAGTGATAGACTTTGAGGGGTCTTGGAGTAAGTATCTCCCATTGATTGAATTTTCAAATAACAGTTACCAATCAGCGATTGGAGTAACTCCATATGAGATGTTATATGGGAGGAGATGTAGATCGCACGTCCATTGGGATGAGATGGGTGAGAGGAAGTATTTGGGACCGGACATGGTTCAGAGGACAAATGAGGCTATCGAGAAGATCCGAGCTTGAATGCTCGCTTCACAGAGTAGACAGAATAGCTACGCTGATCCTAAGCGTAGGGACGTGGAGTTTCATGTAGGGGACCACATGTTTCTGCGAGGGGTGAAAAGGTTTGGGAAGAAGGGAAAGCTGAGCCCTAGATTCATTGGACCTTTCGAGATCCTGGAGAGGATCAGGTAGGTGGCTTATAGATTAGATCTACCGACATCGTTGTCAGGAGTTCATAATGTATTCCACATTTCTATGCTTTAGAAACATACGACTCATGTGCTGAAGTATGAGGACTTAGAACTACAGACATATTTGTCTTATGAGGAGTGACCGATTCAGGTCTTAGACAGAAAAGACAAGGCTCTATGGAACAAGACGATTCCTCTAGTCAAAGTGTTATGGAGAAATGGCAAGGTCGAGGAAGCAACCTGGGAGCTCGAGTCAGTGATTCGGGATCAGTATCCCAAGTTATTTAGGTAAATTTTGAGGACAAAATTCTTAGTAGGAGGGGATAGTTGTAACGATCCAAAATCACTAATAAGGCTTAAAGGCCTTGATTAGTGTGTCAGGAGGGTATAATTGATATATGTGTTAATTTAAATGTTAAGATGCATGATTATGAGCCATGCCTAATTAATATGATTATATGACTATGTGACATGCATGTTTGTGAGTATTATACATGCATGTGGGCCCTTTATAGCTTATACGGGCATATTTTTAATTTTGGCTCATTGAGGGCATAAATGTGATTATATGTGAGAAATTGTTGAGACCACATTATCATGTGGATATATTTGCAGCGTATGGCTCGAGACGGTCCTAGTGAGCGGATTAGCAAAATAGTCACAACGGGGATTAATACTCGGCTCGGGGGAGCCTGAGAGTATTTTCAGGAATTTATAGGATATTTTGGGATTTATTAGATACTGAATAAATAAATGGTAATTAATTGGATGACGAGATTAATTGGTAAATATTAGGAACATTGAGGAGTTAGCGGGAACTAGGGGGTAATGACCATTTTACCCGTAGAGTAATTAAAGGGCTAAGTATTATATGGGAGGGCAAAATAGTCTTTTTGGGGATTTAATGATATACTTCCTTTGATTCTAGACTTAGCCAGAAGAACCACTGAAAACATTCAGCTCACCCTCATCTCTCTCTCACTCACGTTTCTCCCTCTCTCTCTCTCTAGAAAGAACTAAAGCAATTTGGAGAATTGAAGGAACTTTGGCTGGGGAAATTTAGCTGGAGGTTGAAGGAAAGCATAGGAGTAAAAGCTAAGGGAAAACAAGCTGATTTCTGGCTGGGTTAGGCAGAGGAATTAAGCTGAATTTGTGCAAGGATACTACTGGGAAACTGGGCTACAATTGGAGATAAGAACTCTAGTTTTAATCTCTTAATTCTGCTGGGTTTTTGTTAAGAGTTTTGGTTGGCATGGGTGTGAGTTTGGTGATTAGTTATGAGTGTTATGATCAGTTGGTTTGGGTCCTTTAGTGATGAATTCTGGCTGATGAATTGGGATAGTGATTTCAGTATAATTGCTATGGTTTTGGTGTCTAAAATATGTGATTTAATCTTGAATTCATAGCTAGCTTGATGTTGAATTGGGGAGGTTTGTTTAGGTAAAATTCTATGTTAAGGTCTTGAGGTACTTGGCTGGGAGAAGCATGTGAAAAATCTAGATTTTCTAGGCTCAAAGGAGGCCTGGTGCGGCGTGTGACCATTTTGGCTCGAGATACTCTCTGACTCGGGGTGACACCGTGACTCACTAAGCCAAGTCGCGACTCGCCTCCCCCTTTGGCTTGGGTACTTTCTCTCTGACTTGGGGGCAAAGTCGCGACCCGCCTGGGGATTTTAACCTCAGAATTTTTTCTAGAATTGGTAAGGCTCGAGGGTTCGAACCTAGGCGCCCGGGACAATTTCTACTACACGATTTAGTAGAAATTAAGGTCCCAGATACTAGTTTCTGTCTCCTAAGTATTTATTTGGATTAGAAGTTAACAATTACCAATTGGACACTGTGACTAGGTTTATTCCCAAGCCTCGGGGCTGAGGATCGTGCTCAGAACCATTTCATTTTCTCCGTTTGGAATTAAAGGTAAGAAAACTGCACCCTTGTGTGGCTATGTTGGGACTGAGATTCCCTGTATTTGAATACATATGTTGTATGACTGTGATAATGCCATGTGAGGATGAAATAAATGGCCTAAGAGAGTCGAGGTTGATAATTTTCACACAGGACGCGGCTTGGCCACTGTGAGCCGGGGTCAGCTAGATAAACACTTGACTCGACCTAAGCGAGCCGGAGTCAGTGGGTTAAATAGAGGGTGCGACCTAAGGGCGTCGACCCTAAGTTTTGTCTATTGATTGAGATAAAATGTTGAATATAAATGGTTATTGTTGTTAGCTTGATGCTATGGCTCGTTGAATATTTGACCTGCTGGTGGTAATAGTGCACTCGGTAATCGAAGGGTACGAAGGATCTTAATAGATAATGGAAGATCAATAAATGTGCTTTTTAGGTCCACCTTAGAAAGGATGGGATTGTCCATAACTGATCTAAAGGCGACCTCAATGACACTGTATGTATTTTCAAGTTAAGGGACAAAGACTATAGGGTCAATTAGACTGGTGGTTATGCTAGGGGATGATGCACGAATTGTTACTAAAATACTTGAGTTCGTGGTAATCGATTGCCCGACTGCGTATAACGCGATTTTGGGACGACCCGCACTAATGGTTTTTGAAGCCATTACCTCGATCTGACACCTGGCAATAAGGTTCCCCTCAACTTTGTGGATATGCACAGTAAGAGGAGACTAGCTCGCTGCATGAGAATGCTACAACATAGCCATGAAGGGAAAATCACAACCCGGGCAGCATACAATGATCATAGTTGAAGAAGATGAGAAGTCTCGGGTAATGGAAGTTACCCATGGGACGGAAGAACCTCATGAAGGAGATATTGAGGTTGCCCAACAAAATGATATTGACCCGCGAATAGGCGAAGATAGATCTGATCTCAAAGCTATGGAGGAGCACAAGGAAATCAATATCGACCTAGAAACACCTTCAAGAGTTGTAAAAGTTGGGAAAAATCTTGGAGCTGAAAGGAATAAGGAGTTGTTTGAATTCTTGAGAAAAACTTGGACGTCTTTGCCTGGTCGCATGAAGATATGGTGGTAATCAGTCCGCATATAATAATGCATACTTTGAACTTGGACAAGAATGTGCCTGGAAAGTCCAAAAAACGAAGGTTTTTGGGGAGAGTACGGTCGGAAGCATTAGAAGAGGAAGTAGCTCGCCTACTTAAATTCAGATTTATCAGGGAGGCAATATACCCGATCTGGGTTTCTAACCCCGTTCTAGTCTTGAAGCCAAATGGGAAGTGGAGAAATTGCATTGTTTTCTCCGATCTCAACAAGGCTTGTCCTAAGGACCGTTTCCCATTACCTAGAATTGATGTCACGAGCTCATGTCTTTCATGGACGCGTATTCTGAATATAACCAGATCACAATGAACCTTGCATACCAAGAGCATACTAGCTTCATGACTGAGCATAATGTATACTGCTACAAAGTTATGTCATTCGAGTTGAAGAATGCCGGTGTTACATACCAACGATTAGTCAACAAAATGTTTGCTAACCAGATCGGGAAAACACATGGAGGTGTATGTCGACGATTTGCTTATTAAATCAAAGACCGGTAGTAACCATGTGTCTGGCCTGGAAGAGTGTTTTGGTGTACTAAGGAGGTACGACATGAAGTTAAATCCTCATAAGTGAACTTTCTTAGTTTCGTCGGGAAATCTTCTTGGGTTTATAGTCAACACAAGGGGGATAGAGGAAAATCTAGAGAAAATCATATCGTTGTTAGAAACACTTTCACCTAGGTCGTGCAAGGAAGTACAAAGTTTAATTGGAAAGGTGGCGGCTCTAAATCGCTTCGTTTCCAAATCCACTAACAAGTGTCTCCCATTTTAAAAATTGCTCAGAGGAAATAAGAAGTTTGAGTGGACCGAAGAATGCGAACATGCATTTCATGATCTAAAAACTCACCTAGATGAACCTCCCGTACTATCAAAACCGACATCTGGAGAATGTTTGTTTCTGTATCTGGCTGTGACAGAAAATACGGTCAGCGCTGTGTTAGTTTGAGAGGAAAATCGGGTGTAGAAACCAGTGTATTATGTAAGTAAAAGACTTCTCAGAATCGAGACCCGATATCCAATAATAGAAAAGCTCACATTCTGTCTTATTTTGGCTTCAAGGAAGCTCAGACCATATTTTCAGTCCCACACTATCCACATCTTAACCGACCAACCTTTAAGGCAGGTTTTGCAAAAACCTGAAATGTCGGGACGTCTACTAAAGTGGGCCATCAAACTCAGCCAGTTCAAGATATTATATATGCCACGCACAACAATCAAGAGTCAAGCCATCGCTGACTTTGTGGTCGAGTGCACGGGAGTTCAGGATGAGCTGATTAGAGAACCAATGTAGGAGTTGTGGAAAATCTTCGTTGATGGATCCTCTAATGAAAATGGACCGGGAACTAGGATTATTTTAATCTCACATGAAGGGCAACGATTCCATATAGCTCTCAGGTTTAGATTCGAAGCATCCAAAAACGAATCCGATATAAGGCCTTATCGGCATGGCTAAGGGTCGCGAAAGAGCTAAAAGAAAAGGCGATCCAATGTTATAGTGATTCCCAGCTCATAGTCAATCAGATATTGGGAGAACACCAAGCTTGTAGTATCAAGATGGCGACCTACTTAGCCAAGAGGCCTCGCCCCCTGATGAAGAACCGACCAGTTCAGAGCAGGAAGAGGAGGCTGAGATGGAATATGCCATGGAGATTTACTCTAGGGCAATTCTTAACCCCTCATCTGAGATGGAGGTGGTTTCCGTGTATTCATCTCCTGCCAACACTATTTCTGACAAGCAGCTGTAGAATGTCAAGGAGCATTTAAAACTTGGCAATGTTACCATACTCGCACCCTCTGCCCACCAGACTGTCAAGAACCCAAGGGCCCAATTTTGAGCCTAGAACATGTTCCACATTAATGTTGGCATTACTCTTCCTCTTTTGCAATATTTTCGACGTGTTGCAGACTATTTCGGGCTCTGTCCCACTTAGATTAGCCCCAAGGGCATTAGGTTCCTTTCACCCCTATATGTTTTGTTAAGTCCCTAAGCTGGCTGATGCTATCTGCGCATGAGTTAAACTACCTTTTTGACCTTAAGTCTAGCCCTCGACAAGGCCGCTCAAGATATTTTTATTTTAGCCACATACATTCTGATGTTTATTTAGCCTACACTGAGGGCATCTCCATGGTTGGGGAGTATGATAGCCAATACTTTCTCATGGCGGACATTGCTGCCAACCACTTGTCGTTCCAACGCAATGGTCCCTTCAGCTTCCCGGACCCCACCAAGAAGATGGAGATGCGGGCTTGAGAACTGGTCGCCATGTACCCCAGCTGTAAAGTCCTGGTGGCCTTGACCACTGCAGTAAAGCTTGCCAATGTTGGGCTCTACCCTAACCCTAGAACAAAGGATAAGAGTGCTGCCCCTACCAGATAGATGCCTTGGAAGAAACCTCCCTGTACAAAGTTGCCACGCCAACAACTACCCAGCAAAAAGCAGAAGACGTCGACCATACCCTCATCTAGACCCTACGTTGCCCACTACACAAGAAGCTCGACTGGTATAGTTATAAGGGAGCCTATTGAGCAGAGTGCTCCCAAGACTACCGCTGCCCCCCAGCATGGAAAGGGGAAACAAGTCGAAGCTGAGCACGTGGATTCTGACTCATCAAATAGTGATGAGGACATCCAGCTCGGGGCAGCTGGCTACTCGAGGGAAGTAGAAGAGGGTGACCTAATGCTAACCTTTTGAAATTATTTTTACTCTACTTATTTGTTTATTTTTTTTGCATGTTTTGACCTTGCTCAGAATACTTACTATCCTTCTGCTTTTTTTTTGCAGATATGTCATCTATTTTCTTCACGAAATTTGCTCAGAAATAGGCTAGCGGTCCCAGTAGTGAGATCCCTTCAGCTAAGCGCCAGAAGATTGACCCTCCTGTTGAGGCTACCGAGCAGGTGGAGAAGACTCCCTCTCGTAAAGAGATTCAAACTCCCTTGCACAAATCTAGCAAGGGAAAGGTAACCCTTGCTGACTAAAATGTCCCCTCCGCAATTATAAGAGAGTCCCATTCCTCGAGCAGAGTTCAGGAAGGTCCCGTTGAGGACCCTACCAAAGAGGTTAACGAGCCTTTGAAGAAGGCCTTGGAAATTCACCAGGGGCATCTAAAAAGGGTGTCTACCTCCCAAGGCAACTTCATGGCTACCTTGGGCACCAGATCTCTGGAGAACATCAACAACAATGGTCTCCACGATGTTCTCAGGGTAAGTGCTCCATCTTCTTGGTATTATTATTTTTGTTAATTCCTCTAACTTCCTTCTTTTAATGTTGCAGGGCATCATGGAACTCAGCTATGCTCACCACCGGGTCAAGGTGGTGAACAAGCAGGTGAGTGGCTTACTGAAGGACTCCAAGGAAAATGCCTCCTTAAAATCCCAAGTTACTCTATTGACCAAGCAGGTCCAGGAGCTGCAGCGGATCTCCAAGTAGGTTACCAAGGATAACGAGCATCTCTGAACCGCTGCTGAATAAAGGAACTTAGACGTCAATCGACTGGAGAGGAGGGTGGAAGAGCTGGAGGACATTGCCATGAAAAATGCTATCGAGGGGAGAGCTGTCCAAGAAGAAAGCAATGAGTTGGTGAAGGCCCTTGATGAAGAGAAATATAGAATTGTTGTTGATGCTAAAGCCTTTAAAGACTTTGTCATGAGGACCTTTTACGAATTCTAGGTTTGCATCAAAGAAGTAGGTTATACCTACCTAGGGGAGGCCTTCGACGAGCTCATTCATTGTTGTGTTGAGCAGGAGAAAACTGAGGCCCTGGTTACTCCTTCCGACCAACTTCCAGAGGTCCCATACCCAACCGTGTTAATCTATTAGCCAATTAATGTGGCCCCTGAAGAGAATGTCCTGCATTCCGGATAAAGTACTTCAACTGATGTCAAACCCCTACCGATCAACTTCAAGGCCCTCCACCTGACTAGGCTCACATCCAACTAGACAACATAACCCAAGATTTTTGAAGCACTTTATTTACTTTTTGTTTTTAGTACTTTACATTCTTGCACTTTTTTTTTCTGCCTAGACAAAAATGGCTGGGCCGAGTAGCCTTTAATCTTGAGCAATGCTAACACTTATCTATGAATTTTTTTCTCATTTTTACTGTATTTTTCCTCGTATTATTTTTCATTACTGCTCAACATACTATTTTTTGGACCTATGCGGCTCTGTTTGGAGCAGTACGGCTCTATAAATCGGAGTTGTTCAATTTTTTTTGAATGAGTTATAAACACAAACTGTTCAACCCTTTCTACAGAAATTTTTATATGACTCTTTTTGTTGCTTGGTAGATATCGAGCAATGCGTAAACACTTTAACATTAATAAAAATTAATGTTTCTAAGTCATTTTAATTATGTGTTTTTCCTTTGTTTGCCCATGTATGACTATGGTGCCCCTCAAGTGACCGAGCAGGATTCATAACTCTTGGGGTATCCTAGTGGTCACTTGCTAACTGACCAGAGTTGCTCGTAATAACCTGTTCTGGACCACTTGGGTTTGCCAGAACCTATAAAGGTTTCATACACTACTGACAATCCGTGAAATAAATCACTAGTTAGCAAGATAATCATTGTAAACTAAGGCTTGTAAAAAATGGACAAAAATCGTATCTTATTGATTAAAAACTAACTATACAAGCTGCGTCACTACAATCGTAGCTTACATTCATAAATATCAATTGTTATGATAAGTGGGCAAATCGTGCATGTGCATAATTAATATAGCTAACTTGAGCTAATCGGTAGTAGAGGCAGTTCGTACCTGTACCGATCACTCAACGACCACTTAAAAGCAATCTTTATTGGTAATACTTCCTCAGGTGTTCCCCATTCCAGTGATGTGGGATATGTAATAGTTCGAGGTCTTTGTCATACTGTGCTAGCTTGTATGTGTCGGGCGGTACCATCTCTGTAACCTGGTAAGGATCTTCCCAGCTTGGACCTAGTACCCCTGCCAAGGCATCTCGAGTTTCTAGGAATATTCTCCACAGGAATAGATCTCCCACGTCAAACTTTCATTCCTTAACTCTAGAATTGAAGCACCGAGCAACCTTTTGCTGGTGGGCAGCCAGGCGTATGTTGGATTTTTCACGTCTTTCTTCAATTTGGTCTAAGGATTCGGCCAGCAATTGGTGGTTACGATCTTGGTCGTATGTCATACGCCGGTGAGATGGAGGAGTGACCTCAACAGGAAACATTGCTTCATACCCATATGTGAATGCAAATGGGGTATCACCAGTGGCTATTAATTTGGTAGTCTTGTATGACCAGAGCACTTCAGGAAATCTCTCAGGAAAATTTCGTTTAGCCTCTTCTAGACGCTTCTTCAGAGTGTCTTTGAGAGTCTTGTTATCTGCTTCTACATGCCCATTCACTTGAGGGTGTGAGACTGTTGAGAAGCATGTTGTGATGCCATGCCTGTCACATAAATTAGTGAATAACTGGCTGTCAAACTGGGTGCCATTATCAGACACTATCTTCTGGGGTAGACCAAACGTATAGATTATATTTTTCACCACAAAGTCCATTACTTTTTTGGAAGTGATGGTTGTCAATGGCTCGACTTTCGTCCACTTTGCGAAATAATCAACTTCTACTACTGCATACTGTACTCCCCCTTTCCTTTTGGCCTTTCCCTTTGGTAACCAACCAAGTAGGTCGATTCCCCAAATGGCAAAGGATTGCAGACTTTGCATCTGAGTAAGCTCATTTAAGGCTCAGGGCCTTGATTAGCGTGTCGGGAGGGCACGTGGAGTAATTATGTGGTAATTAATCGAATAAATATGTGAGTGTATGGATTATATAAGTTATATCATGTTATGGTTGCTTATGCATATTTAGGTGTATTAAATAAGCTTATAGGCCTGATTCAGTTAAAAAGGGCGTTTTCATAATTTTTGACCCGTTGAGAGTATATTTGTATTATATATAATTTAAGAGTGAGACAATATTATTATGTTGATATATTTGAGTTGTTCGGCAGGGAATGACCCTTTTGAGAAGTTCAGCGGAAAAGTCACAACGGGGTCTAATACTCGGCTCGGGGTGAGCCTAAGGGTATTTTAGAAATTAGTACACTACCGGGGTTTATCGGGGAATGGGAATTATTTGATGATCATTTGGCGATGATAGGATTGATTGGGAAATATGGTGTTAATTGAGGATTAGTGGGAAATAATGGCAAAGGATGATTTTGCCCTTAAGGACATTATAGAACCAAGGTGAAGGCAAGGGGTATTTTTGTCTTTTCCCTAGCCTTGGATTACCTTAATCCTCTAGAAGCCTTTAGAAAATTATAGCAAGTCACAACAATCAACCTCTCACTCTCTCTTTCTCGTTTTTTTTTCTCTCCCACTCTCATTGTTGGGGCTATGGAAAGTTGAAGAGAAAAGCATTGATTCTTTTAGTTTTGGGGCAAGGCTTGTGGGGGAATTGAAGCTTGGTTGGGGCTGGGAGCTTTTACGCTTAAGGGAGCAACTAGGAAATGATTTGAACGGAGGTAATTGAAGTTTTAGGTTCTGAGCTTTAAAGTTTTGGAGTTCTAAAAGTTCTCTCTGAATTCTTAGTTTCTATGAGGTGTTGATTGAGTTTTGAGATTGGTTTGTAATTTTCTAGGTTGTTGGTACCATTGTCATGGTCAATTTTGCGAAAATCAAGTGTTGTGATGATTTTGGAAGGTTGGGCGATTCTTAAAATAACAAGGTTTTTGGGTTCGTAGGATTGCATCGCGACACTGTTCTTAGAGCATGGCAGCTCATATGAACTCAGGGGCACTGGGGTTCTTCTGAACTGCCTTAGCGCCACAACACTTGGTGGGCTGTGCCGTGGCGCGTGTCCAGGGAAATCAGGTTCAGGGCTCGGTGTTTTGGGGCACGCCGCGACTCTAATTGGAAGAATAGCCAAGTGTCGAGTTGTAGGGATTCAAATCAAAGGGCTTGGGAAGGATTCTACTACCCGATTTAGTAGAATTCGTGGTTTCAGAGGCTATGATTTGGCTCGAAAACCTTTATTTACTCGATATTGATAGATATCCTTTATTATGATTGTGACTAGGGTACCGCTAGAGCTCAGAAGGGGATCGTGCATGGTTTCTAATTATTCAGTGAATGGACCTAAGGTAAGAAAACTTGTATATGCACATAGAGATATTGAATTGATAAGCTTATTAGCCTTAAATTGGTATGCTTATTAACCTTGAATTGGTATTCTTATTAGCCTTAAATTCGTATGATTATTAGCCTTGAATTACCGATGAATGTATAGTATGAATGATGCTTGGCCATCGCATTGAGTGTGAGGCCAATCAACAAAGCGTACGAAACGCTGGTCATGAAGGCAAGTTCATTTAAGGTTGCAGCCCCTACTTGCCCAGCATGAACCGTGAGCTGAGTGCTTGCGTACACACCTTACTCAGTTGAGCCGATCGGCCGGGGCTATTTTTTCTGGGCCACTTAATTAATTATATGACTAAGATGAGTATTCTTTTGTAAACTGTAGAATGTGCTTACAAGTTATATGATTGGTGTGATTGTATTTGCTATTTGTGAAACGTGTGATTATTGTTTTGAATATTTGTATTATTGTTATACTCTGTGCGGTTTTCCTATTGAGCCTTAGATCACGGGTGCTCTATGGTGCAGGTAAGGGCTAGAGTATGCTGTTGGAGAGCTTTAGGGGTGGTGTGTACATATGCAGCTTGCTCGACCACCATTGTCGGATTGCTTATGAGGATCTAGGGTTGAACCTTGTTTTGCCGCTTAGGACGGCTAGTCTGTATTTATTTTTCTTTTATCAATCTGTAAACACTTTTGGGATCCCGTGTATAAACTAAACACTTTTAATGAAAACTGATTTCTCCGTTGACCAAAATTTTTAATACTTATCCTTTGTTTAGTTTTTATTTCACATTTAAGTCCAAATGACTCGCTTAGCGGGCTAAGAACAATTTCAAACACACAGTGTAACAGTCTTCGCTAACTATGGCATTACAACTTGGTATCAGAGTGGTCTAAGGTTAAGGGTTCCTAAAAGCTGACTGGGCATGTACACTCGCCGCTAAAGATAAGCTTGACTCACAGTTTGTAATCCAATAACTTTATTATTTGCTTAATTTCTTAATTGAACATATGTGCCTTATCTGCATGCTAGAATAGAGAGAATGATATATATATATATATCTTGTGGGAGCAAGGCTTATTAATTGATGTATGAACATTATAGACCTGTGTTAGGGTATTATTACTGTATGTGGTTGCTGTGTTGTTTGGTTCTATTCGTGGGATAGTTATGGATATGATTATCATGCCTGATAGATTAAGTCCTTGACTGCATACAAATTCTAAAGTTATGTACCCAAGGTAGTCAATTGTATCAAGCAATGTTAATATCGAGGCTGTAGATGATAGTCAGGGCCACAACCCTCCATCTGTCCTGGAATTGGTAGTAGATGTTTACTATCATGCAAGAAACATTGAAGAGGTAAGAGGAAGAGATTAAGTGGCTGAGATGGTAGGTTCTGCTAGGGAACGCTGCTCCGTTTGCTTTGTTAGTAGAGGCACTAGTTTTGGCTCAACCTGAGGGTGAGAACAGATGAGAACTACTATATGAAAGATTCCAGAAACACTATCCTCCAGCTTTTGAGGGAGGCCTAGATCTGTACAGAGCTAAACCGTGGATGGGCATGATTAGCAACATCCATGACGATATGGGAGTGGTAGGCAATGATAGAGTTGTTTGTGCCACGTACATGTTGCAGGAAGATGCTTGAATGTGGCGGGAAGTAGTATCCCATACTCGGAATGTTGTCATGATGGGTTGGGAAGAATTCAGAAATTTGTTCAATGAGAGGTATTACTGTGATATAGTTTGAATTGCAATGACCAACGAGTTTATGAACTTGGTTCAGGGTAGTAAGACAGTGACATAATATGTCAACGAATTTAATGGGTTGGCCAAATTCGCTTTTAATTTGGTACCAACAGAAGCGGCTCGGAAATAGCGATTCATTCGAGGATTGAACACTGGCGTAGCTCAGAGTGTTAGGATCGCTCCAATACGTGAGATTTCTGTTGGGGTTTTGTGCCCTAATTAAAACACAATTTCTTTGTAATCTCACTTATTATCAATAAATGAATATAAATCAATTTTGACTTCATCAATCACTTCGCTCACATGCTTTATTTTCATGATTATTTGTTTAATATAAGCTTATATTAAATCCTGAGCATATAGTTAATCCTATTTATAGTGACGTAATCACAGTGGAATATAAATATGATTATATGTTCAAACATAAGTTAGTCTTAAGATTAGTCCGTGCACAAGATTTACATTTACTTGCAAATTTACAATATGATGTACTTAAACATTGTAGTGTTATCTTCTTTCCAGAACATTAGCAAAGTAGATAAGATTGGATGTATTTGTTACATCGGACTGGACTAATATTGACAGTTGATAGGATAAGTAAACATACTGTTATTATCTATTCTAGTCATATCATATAGTTGACCATAGGTCAATTCAATCTCAATTCTGAGTGGTTAGTATTCTAACTGATTGTATTATTTGAGTTCTTTGACTTGTTCGTTACCAGCTGACGCTACGGACTAGCCCATGTTTACATCTTGGGAACTCGGTAGTATAATTAAGTGAGAGTGTTAATCATAGATATGAACATCTATAGCTTTTAACGAAGAAGTAAAACAATGGTTTCCTTTTAGTTTGGTTCAAGGTGCTCAATGATAGATGTTATCCAGATTTCCGGATAGCGTTTAGGTTGATGTCCTCGGGGAAGCAGAATTATCGATGTCTTTCACGGTAGGTGACCAGAGCTCGCGGATGGACAGAAAGGCTTCGCCTCTCCTGTTTAGTGTCCGGATTACTCTTCCAAGCAAACACGACACGGAAACTCGTCAACCCTCTCGGACTCCCGAAGGGGTATCCTTCGGGGAAGCTCCTTCCAGGAGAAGCTCTTCGAGTGTTCTTCGCGGAAACGGTTCCGTGCCTCGCACGGAACAACACCAAGCGGTCGAGTCATGGAGGAGGCATATTTGGAATGATATCCACCTGACACAGGATCCCGCCTGACACGCCCGGCAGGTCAAAGCCGCACACATCCCAGCACGCCTAAGGGTACCTTTTCGCCTACTGTTCCGCTGACAACTTGGAAAAGACGGCTGACTTTGTGTGTTCCCCATACTTTCATGTAAATATACCCACATAGAGTTTTGTAGCCATGCTACTACAGTAATTGTATTCCCTATTTATGGCTGGAGTAATTAAGACTCATGTACGTAGAGAAAAACCCTAATCCAAAACCCTAGCTATAAAGACCCCTTCATTTTACAAGAAGGGGGACGGCCAACAGATCACATAGCAAAAACTCTACAAAAATCTCTCTAGCTTCATCTTCTTCAAGAGAACCCGAGAGAAACACTGTGAGTGTGTGAAGTTCTTGTACACCAGCCATCTTACTGTAGTCCTTTCCAAGTATAATAACATCGACTCGTGGACTAGGGCTTGTTAACGCCTGAACCACGTAAAAACACTGTTTGTTTAGTTATATTTCAGCACTTTTACAGTTCTTATCTTTTTATTATTCTGTTTGTATTCGTTTCCGAAAAACTCGGTAAACAATAGAGATCTCATTTCAGTAATTAATACTAGTTTATTGAAATATCATTTACAAGGAACTAAGTGTTTTGAGGATAAAATACAATGAGGGGTAAAACTCTATTTTAGTCCCATCTCATTGTATACCGTCTATAGAGGATTGAGTGACAATTATGGTTGTAACAATGGATAATTAATAAATTTTCTGTATTTGTTATAGAGCGTTCTATGAATTCAAGAGTGCAATTCTGAGTCTTTAGTTTAGTCACAAGGAATTAATAAGTTAGTAAACTTATTTGTTAAATTTATGATAACTTATTGGAGCTTGATTTCATAGGCCCATGGTCCCCATTGTACCTTGGATAAAATCATCTAGATAGTCTCAATTAATTGATTTAATTATCAATTATAATTATCAAAGTTGACCAAGTTAATTTTGGATAGTTTCACAGAGTTATACAATCTAGAGAAGAAAATAGATTGTAGGGCAGATTTATTAATTAAGTCAAACTGGTGTCTAAATTAATAAATAAGTTTAAATCAATGTTCAAATTATAAGTAATTAATTTGATAAAATATTTAATTAATTAATTAATAAAAAATAATACGGACCTAGATTTTAAGTCCAACGGGCTTATAATAAAATGGGAAATTTCACGGGCCTATAGCCCATGATAACTTCGACCTAATGGCTGATATTATCTATTGTTTTATTGACTTTTTAATTAAAATAAATGACATAATTGAGCCAATAAAAGGAATGCTATGTAAGAGTTGAAAACAGATAATTAAGACGATATGACAGACGATCAAAAGATCTAGTTTTTTAGATTCTCTCTAAAGAAAAAAGTCCTTTTCTAAGCCTCTAAATTATATTCTCTTCTTCTTATCTTTGTATCTATCTCATGTGTTGAGAATTGCCCACTCTAGTTGTAACATCTCGAATTTGTTATTATGGCTAAGTGCCTTGATTACTGTGCCTGGAGGGCATAATAGGATTTATATGTGGAATTAATGGAATATATGTATGATTATGCGATATATATGATTTATATGGTAATGTGCATAGTTATGCATGTTTATGTGTATTAAATATGCAAGTGGGCCCATTTCTGTAAATTGGGGCAAGTTTGTAATTTTTGACCTGTTGAGGGTATATTTGTAATATATATGCTTTATGAGTGAGATTACAGCATTACGGAGATATATTTGAGATGCGTGGTCCGAGGCGATCCTAGTGAGAAGATAAGCGGAATAGTCACAACAGGGTCAAATACTCGGCTCGGGGTGAGCCTAGGGGTATTTTGGGAAACTTAGTATGTATTCGAGATTTATCGGGTAATGAGTAGTTATTTGGTGATTAATTGGGTATGTTAGGATTAATTAGGAATTTATAGTGCAATTTGAGGATTAGCAGGAAATATGGCCAATGACTATTCTACCCTTGAGGGCTTTGAAGGGGGAACTCTTTGATAAGGAGCACTTTGTTCATTTTGGTGCCAAGAGATAGACTTGGTTTGGGGTTCTAGAATTTAGTAAAAGCTGAGGAAAGCAAAGGCAAAAGGAAAACACTCTCTCCCACTCTCTCTCTCTCTCTCTCGTGCATCTCTCTCTACCTTTAGCCCTTGGGGAGCTCTTGAAACTTTGAAGAATTTGCTTAGGAATTGAAGAGGGTCGTGGCTAGGATTACTGGGGTTCAATTTAGAGGTCGAATCTCTACTGAGGTAAGCTTTTACAATCTGAATTATCTGTGATTAAGCTAGGTTTTGGCTAAGTTTATTTCTAGCTTTTTTTGAACTGGGTTAAGGATTTGATATGGATTTTAGGTTGTTTGTATTGTTTAGGGTGTGTTGTTGAGATTCCTAGACTCAATTATGGCTATACTATATGTTTAAATTGAATTCTGGTGGTTTTAGCTCGGGGGAAAATGCAGGAGAGGTGCTCGAAAATCAGGGTTTGTGGGGTCACGCCACGACGTTGTTCTTGAGCGTCGCGACCCGTATGAACTTAGAACTCTGAGGGGGTTCGCTGAACCACCTTAGCGCCACAGCTATAGGAAGGGCGCGCAGCGGTGCTTGTCCAAGGAAATGCCTAGGAAAACTCTCTGACTTGGAGAGGGTCGCGTCCCTAATTGTTGGGGCGTCGCCGCTCTAATTGCTGGTGTCGCGGCGCAAATAGAGGGTTATGGACAATCAAGGGTTTTAAGCCCGGGAACCCAAATTTAAGGGCTCGGGAAGGATCCTACTACCCGGTTTAGTAGGATTCGAGGTCTTGGAGGCTAGAATAAATTATGAAGTTCTTATTTTGTTTAGGGATTGATGGATTGTTATTATTGATGCATTGTGACTAGGTTACCGTTAAGGCTCGTGATTGAGGATGGTGTTAGGGACCGCTCTACATCTCCAGCTCGGGATTCGAGGTAAGAAAATTGCACACAGGTTATCAATGGGGCTGAGACCCCCTGTAAATGAATATATGTGTGTGTGTTTGAGAAAATCTGGATAGGCATGTTTGTTCGTGTTGTTTTTCATTTCTTGTTCAACAATCTATTTATCTATTATATTTTATCTGAAAGTCCTACCTCAGGGAGCCGGGGCTGATGTTAGGTGTGCGGAACGCAGCCCAGCCTAAGCGAGTCAGGGTCAGCTAAATAACTAGAGGGCTTGGCCTAAGGGTGCAGACACTTAACTAACTGTACTGATTGCTGAGATTGAATTACATGTTGGATTAAACTGTTTATTATCGCCTAGGTTGTGTCTTATGTGCTGCTATTATTGACTTGATCGGTCTGAGTTTACTGCATATGTAATGTTGTTCATTTGTGCATGTGGAATAAGTTTTCTTGCTGAGCCTTGGCTCACTGGTGCTATGTGGTGTAGGTAAGGGAAAGGGAAGCCGGACCAGCCATGAGTTGGAGAGCTTCAGTGGTAGTGTGTACATATGTAGCCTACTCTACTGCCATGGCCGGGATAGCCTTGGAGGAACTAGGGTTGAACTCTGTTTTGTTGCTTAGGATGGCTAATTTGTAGTTCATTTGTCTTTTATCAGTTTGTAACCGATTTTTGGGATCCCGTGTATAAACTTAATATTTTTAATGAAAAATAATCTCTTTGTTGACCAAAATTTTTAATACCTGACCTGACCTTGACTTAATCTCTAATTACACATTTAAGTCCAAATGACTCGTTTATCGAGTTAAGCACTATAAACACAATGTAACAGTCTTGGTCAACCAGGGCATTACAACTTGTTATTAGAGTGTTCTATGTTTAAGGGTTCCTTAAGATTGGCTGGGCAAGTACACTCGCTGCTAAAGATAAGTCGACTCATGATTTGGTATCTAATGACTTGATTATGTGGTTAATTGTTTAAATTGAACATGTGTGCCTTATCTGTATGCTAGAATGGAGAGCATGATGTGTATAAACATATTTGGTGGAAATAGGATTTAATAAATGATGCATGAACAATATAGATTTGTGTTTTGATATGTATATTGTGTGTGTGGCTACCATGTTATTTGGCCTGCTCATGGAATAATTCTAGATAGGTGTATCATGACTATTAGATTAAGTCGTTGACTGCAGAAAGATTCAGAAATTATGTATTCAAGGAAGTCAACTGGACCTGGTATTGTCAGTATGGGGGTTGCTGATTGTAGACGGGTTAGAACCCTCCATCTGCCTAGGTAATTGGCAACAAGTGTTTGCTAGCATGCAAGCAAGACTGCACAATCAGGTTGAGGAGATTAGGTGGTTGAGGCAGCGGGTTCCGTTAGGGAACGCTGCTCCGTATATTTTGATGGCAATGCCACCAGTTACGGTTCAACTTGAGGGTGGAAATAGATGGAAATTATTGTATGAAAGATTCCAAAAGCATTATCCTCTAGTCTTCAAGGGGGGCTTGGATCCGTTCAAAGCTGAACATTGGATGGGCATGATTAGCTCCATCCTTGACTATATGGAAGTAATAGGCGATGATAGAGTGGCCTGTGCTATGTACTTGTTGCAAGAGAATGCCTAAATGTGGTGGGAAGTGGGATTGCAAACCCAGAATGTTGTCATGATGGGTTGGGAGAAATTCAGACAGTTGTTTGATGAAAGAGACTACTGTGACGCAATTTGAACTGGAAAGACCAATGGGTTTATGAACTGGGTTCAGGATAGTAAGATAATGATAGAGTATGTCAATAAATTTGATGGGTTGGCTAAATCCACTTTTGATTCGATACCAATAGATGTGGCCCAGAAGGAACGATTTTGTAGAGTCCAAGAACTTTACTTAGCTAGTTAGATAGTAGTAGTAGTAGCTAGTAATAGTTGTAGTATGTTTATTACTGTGGATTTTGGATCAAGCTGGGACTTAGTTGGACACTCATAGTCACACTTGTAGATTTTATAAGTTTAACCTATAGTTTAAGAATATTAATTATAACCTAAGGTTTGATTAATATGACTGATTATGAAGATGATATTTATTATACTATAAGGTTTAGATAGGCCCAATAAGATATTAACACTTGTCATGTGTAGGTTTAATGAGAAATTAAGTATTTTGAGGAATAAGTTTATTAAGAGTAATATTTGAAAATCCTAGGGTCTGCCAGCAGCTTTGAAATCATTAAAGGACTCAGTCAACGCTGTATACTAAATTCAAATTAGGCTAAAAATGTGTAATTACGTGTATAATATTTCAGCGTATGCTGATATATCGCAGCTCTAGAGGCAATATATCGCCATACGGGGATACGAAAAACACGTAGCTTCGAACGACCACCTCGAAGAGCCTCGGGAGCATCAGTATAGGCGATATATCGGTTGTGATGCCTGCTTTTCAAACAATTTTGAAACCGAGCTCATTTTAATCTTTAACCTCTTGATAAGTCCAGAATCTTTCTGACCGAGTCTTCAGCCTCTGCTGAACGAGTATTCAAATGTTTTTCAATTAAAAAGCCATTATTTTATTCAAGTTAAACGAAGATCTTTTCATTCTTGAACTCTATAAATAGGACCTAGTACCTAGCCATTTCTTAATTCATCAAGCTGAGTTCAGAGCCTACAAGCTGCTAGGATTACTGAAGAGTGTTAAACACTTGGGTTGGGGTTATAATCTTGATCATTATAAGCTTATCAAACACTTGGGAAGTAAGGTTCATAGTATATTTCAGTTTTAAGGTATAGTTCGGTCATAGAAGCATTAAAAGTATTCCAAATTCTAGTTCATTTCTGTATTGTTTCCTTAAGTTCTTATAGTTTCTCTCTACTCAAATCCTAACTCAATCTTCTCTATTTTTGGTTAGGCATCTAAGATCTTGAACGTAAGATTCTTGTTGGTAAGTATCTTTTCGATGGTGTAGTTTGTTCTTTTCATCTCTTTTTCTTAGTATACTCACCTCTCTATTATGGTTTTTAGGAGTGTTCCAAAGTTCCGATCTTGTTCTCATATTCCGGTTTTCGGTAAGGAAAATAGGGTAGATTTGTATGCTTTTATGTTATTAATATATGTTTATGATATGTTTCTAGTATATGAATTGTTTAGATAACAATCGCATAATTTTTTTAGATAACAAATATATAACTTGTTTAGATAACAAACCACAATAGTAGATTCTTTGGGCATATGATTGTTTAGATAACAGCCCCATAAATTTATATGACTTGTTTAGATAACTAGACCCATAAATTTATGGGCATATGATTTCTTAGCTAGCAAGTCCCAAGAAGTATGATGGCCATTATAATAGATGTTGTATTTATATAGTTATATGATCATAGTTTATAGTTTATAGTTTATGTGTATATATATATATATATATGTTTCATGCTTGTAGTAGATTTTCCTTGCTGGGCATTAGGCTCACCCATTTATGTTTTATATGTGGAGGAAAATAGTTATGGCGGCGGGAAGATTCTTGGCAGCTTGGGGATGTGTATTGAGGCTGGATGGAATCGGTGGGTTGCGCGTTCAATTAGAGGATGAAGTTTTTAAGTCTTTTAGTTATGATTTCTATGTATTATTTTTCTGCACTTAATTTTGTAATCAATTTGTTTAAGTTATGTTTTGTTTTATTTTCAAAACAATGGGATCCCATATCCTAAGTGAGATTTTTATGTATTTAAACCTTTACTTTACAGTTTTAAAGAAAGTTATGGTGTTTTCATATGTACGTTTTCTTAAGATTAGTATAGTAGTTATTAATGGTCCAAGGTCTAGAATAGTTGGGTCGTTACAGATTCGCTCGAGCATTGAACTTTTGGATGGCCCAGAGCATTAGGATCGCTCCAATATATGAGATTGTTACCTACGCTCGAGCAATAGGGAGGGCCCTTGCTATAGAGGACGCAAGAGATGAGACATGGAGTGAGAATGTCGTAGGGCAAGAAGCTCAGGCAATGGTATCCCCAATTATGAGATCAGGTAGGGCGGAGGTTCAATAACCAAAAAAGAAAGATCCTTGATAGTTCTACTACTCTCGACCCTGACAGGAGGGGTCATGGTATTCAGGGTGACCGCCAGGGCAGCAATGAGGCATGGAGAAGTTATCCAGTATGCACCAGGTGCAGGAGACGCCATCTGGGAAAACATCGAATGAAGGAATGCTTTCTATATGGAATGGTTAGGTACCTTAAGAAGAATTTTCCCGGGATTAAAGGAGGGAGGACCAAGAAGTATGGATGGCTTGAATCCAGTTTGAGTGGCTATCTTGATAAAGTCAGAGCCCGAGGCTAGACCCTGGGAGGCGACCGGTTGGCTTTCTAGTTCTTGTTATTTTTTATAAAATGAGTTGTTTAAGTGTGGCGCTACATACCTGTTAGAAGAGAAATTGATATGTGGCACATGCTATGTGGTTGTCACCCCATGGGGCTTGAGATTTTAGTGTCTACCTAGGGAAATTGGTAATTTTAGGAGACAGGTCAAAATATTATTGGTGGAAGGTTAGCGGTAATAATTGATCGAGCTGGTTATATGAGCATTTTGATACAATCCTGAGTGTAGATTAGTTTTCCAAATAAGGGACAACCATGGACTGTAAGAACGATGGTAACTACTAAGTTTAAAAAGGAAACGACCCGGTTGCGGTTACGGGATGCCTAGCTAGTGAGGAGGGTACCACTAGGGTTATATCAATTAGACTAGATGAAGACTGGATCGGCCAGTAAGGTTTCAGATGGGTTCGTAAGGATTTGTTGGGATCGTGGTCGTGTCAAGGAATTGAGTACGCTTCATGATTTAGGCAGGGATAGAACTAGTATATGGGACACCATTAGGAATGATACTAGCGAAGAACAAAGGATTAAAGGTTCAGTTGAAGAAGTGTTTGACTTGAGGGTTGATTAAACGGAGCATCTCATCATGGGACACGTCAATACCATTGGTCAGGAAGAAGGCCAGGTCAGTGAGAAGGACTACTGCATATCGATAGCCAAATAAACTAACTGTTAAGAATAGGTATCTATTGCTAAGAATGAAGGATTCATTGCTGGTTGTGAGGGTTAAACAATGCTCTCAAGAATTGACCCTCGATCTGGTTATTACCAGCTGAGGCTCGAGGAAGGAGACATTTCAAGAATTTCTTCTTGTGCCAAGTATGATGTGATGGATTATCAGTGAAGGTTCTTAAAACTGACCAATGCTTTAGCGGCCCAGGTAAGTTCGACAAACAGAGGGTACAGGTTGGGTATGAAAAAGTCATATTCGGATTGATCGAGGAAGTTTCAAACTATTCCCAGCTAGCTGCAGAATGCGAATAACAACTTCATAGATAGTACAAAGGCTAAGGAAGCAAGGTTACATGTAAGGTTCCAGAGGGGATAAGTGTCAATTTCTCTAGAGGATATTCAAGGTCGCGTTATGGGAAGTGATGAGATCATGTATGAGGTAATTAAGATGGAAACCGTAAGGAAATTGCTAAAGGAACGCCTTAAGGGTGAGAAGTGGTTGGAAAACTTATACAGGATCTTGTTTATTCTCATGTAAATCTTATATTAAAAAATTTGATATAAGAAAACCTAGAACATGTTTCTCAAATTGAATTCATATAGAGATAATGATAAGAACACTTACATTATACGCAACAGAAGCGTCATTCCTTTCATTTCTCTAACCCTTGTATCCTTTTTGTTGCAAGGTATCACCAAGAAACTGAATCGTTCTTCAAATTTCTTCACAGTCTTCCAAAGTATCAATAGAATCACCTAGATTAGGGTGGGCAATTCTCAACGCATGTGATAGATACCGAGAGAGGAAGAGAAAATAATATTGAGGCTTAGAAAAGGACTTTTGTCGTACAGAGAATCTAAAACCTACTAGATCTTCTGATCTTCTCGGAAACAAGTGTGTATGTCATATGTTTTAATCTCTCACTTAGCATTCATTTCATAGACTCAATTATTTCATTTATTTAATTAAAAAATCAATATAATAATAGCAAATAATCAGCCCTAGGTCAAAATTATCATAGGCCATAGGCCCGTGAAATTTCTCTTTTAATTATAAGCCCATTGGACTTAAAATAAATGCATGTATTATTTTCTATTGATTAATTAATTAAATAATTAGTTAAATCCTTTATCAAATTAATTATTTATAATTTGAACATTGATTTAAACTTATTTATTAATTTAGATACCAATTCATCTTAATTAATAAATCTGCCCCAATTTCTCTTTTCTTCTCTAAATTACATAACTTTATGAAACTATCCAAAATTGACCTGGTCAACTTTAATAATTCTAATTGATAATTAAATCAATTAATTGAGACTATCTAGATGATTTTATCCAAGGTACAGTGGGGACCATGGGCCTTTGAAATCAAGCTCCAATAAGTTATCATAAATTTAACAAATAAATTCACTAACTTATTAATTCCTTGTGACTCCACTAAATACTCAGAATTTAACTTTTGAATTCATAGAACGCTCTATAAGCAATATAGATACATTATTAATTATCCATTGTTACAACCATAATTGTCACTCAATCCTCTATAGACGGTCTACAATGAGATAGGACTAAAATACCGTTCTACCCCTCATTGTATTTTATCCTTAAAACACTTAGTTCCTTGTAAATGATATATTAGTAAACTAATATGAATTACTGAAATGAGATCTCTATCATTTAGCACTTTGAACCAAACTAGAAGGAAACCATCGTTTCACTTCTTCATCAGAAGCTATAGATGTTCATATCTATGATTAACACTCACACTAAATTATACTACCGAGTTCTCAAGATGTAAGTATGGGCTAGTACGTAGGGTAAGCTGGTAACGAAAAAGTCAAAGAACTCAAATAATACAATTAGTTAGAATACTAACCACTCAGAATTGAGATTGAATTGACCTATGGTCAACTATATGATATGACTAGAATAGATAATAACAGTATGTTTACTTATCATTTCTAGTGTCAATATTTGTCCATTCCGATGTAACAAATACATCCAATCTTATCTACTTTGCTAATTTTCTGGAAAGAACATAACATTGCGATGTGTAAGTAGATCATATCGTAGATTGGCAAGTCAGTGTAAATCATGTGCACTGACTAATCTTAGGACTAGTTTATTTTTTAACATATAATCATATTTATATTCCACTGTGATTACGTCACTATGAATATGATTAGCTATATGATTGGGATTTAATAGAAGTTTATATTAAATAAATAATCATGAAAATAAAACATGTGAGCAAAGTGATTGAACATGTCAAAAAATAATTTATTTTCTTTTATTGACAATAAAATGAGATTACAAAGAAATTGGGTTTTAATTAGGGCATAAAACCCCAACAGAAGCACTTTAAGACCAGTAAGATACATCAACTACTACTTGAAGCATCTTCGAGGACAGTCATACCTTGGCTAAAGTAACGTAAGAACCTAAAGTTTGTCTGAATAGATAGTCTTGTACCGGATTTTCAGAAGTTAGAATAAAGGTTATTTGGCACACTTTTGTATTAGAATATATATGTGATGGACACTGTCCTTGCTTAAATGTGAAATTATAGTGCAGTGCGTTAAGGACTAGGGTGCTCCCGTGTGTAGATTGAAAAGGTGATTGTTGTGCTTCAAGGTAGATGAAGGGATAAGAACATAGATGTTCTACACGGGGTGTTAAGTTGACAATAGTGCCAGATTGACACGGTTAGAGTGAGGTGACAACACTTATGGGAAAGAGGTGTGTACACTAGCATGACAGTTAAAGAATTTTGTCACCCATTAGAGAGAGTTGACCATGAGAAAAGGGTGCTAGTGAGAACTACCGATGGACCCACATTGGAATCCTTATTACTCAAAGAAAACTAGTGTGGGGGCTGACACCTTTAGTGGGAAAAGTCCGTGCCAGTTGTATGATTCGCCATAGACTACAGTAAAGTTAGATAAGGTAATGAACAGATTTGGAATAGAATATGTGATTGATGGTGAGCAGTGGGAGATGATAATCAGAAGCCAGAAAGGCTATTATGACTCTAGGGTATCCTGGAGTTAGTACAAAGGGTTATAGTTATGGACCGTAAGGGTGGATTACCTTATATTTCAAGTAAGATGAGTGGATACAAAAAGTTGTGACCCAATAGATTGGGTTAGCACACTTTGGTTCGTGTAAATGAGTATCACAAGAATGCGTATGTGCGAAAGGAGACCATATGTCTCCGCGAGACACAGAAATTGATAGTCGGATTGAGACCCTTTATTTCCCAAGTTTTGAAAAGGGTCGTAGGGGGCAATGAGTATAAGATTGAGATTTAGAATTATTAGTTACCTTCAGACTGACTGGCAACCTGAAGGAACGACCCAAACTTTAAGAGTTTTACCTCGAATGTGTAATTTTTTGAGACATTGAGGTAAGCACGTTCCCTTGATTGTATTGTCATAATTATGAATGTCGGTCAATGGCTAGAATGATTCTGAATAAGATATAGTGAGACAGGGAACGAGAAGTACTCATTCCGATAATTGTGATGAGGAACAAGAAGTATTTTGGATCAGAATTGGTCTGGAGGACCAATGAGGTGATTAAGAATTGTTAGGGTAGGAGAGTCTGCTGTATTGAAAGAACGTAAGAGTTCGGAAATTTAAATATGGAAATGTGGAGTTCCAAGACAGGAGACTTCAAATTTCTCCGAGTATTGTGGACTAAAAAGATAAGATAGTCTTGGAAAGAAAGAGGAGTTTTGACTCTAGATTTGATATACTTGTGATATCCTAACGAGGATTAGGCCAGGAGTCAATTAGCCTTACCCCAACATGGGTGAAGGCTCATAAGGTTTTACTAGTTCCAATGTTAAGGAAAGAGGGGTCGGATACTACCCCTAATTGGGTGAAGAGACCCTGGAATGTCAGTGGGATTTACTCTGCAAGGAAAGGTCAGTGGAAATTCCAGATAGAAGAGAAAAAGCCTTACATAATAAGACTGTCACTCTAGTGAGGGAGTTACAAGGAATAGTAAGGTGAAGGACTAGACTTCGAAGTTATAGTCAGGTTTGCGGGATTAGTATCCTGAGATGTTTGAATAAATTTTGAGGATGAAATTTTGATAAGGAGGAGATAGCTGTAACGTCCCGAATTTGTTATTAAGGCTAAGTGCCTTGATTACTATGCCTGGAGGGCATAATAGGATTTATATGTGGAATTAATGGAATATATGCATAATTATAAGGTATAGATGATTTATATGGTAATGTGAATAGTTATGCATGTTTATGTGTATTAAATATGCATGTGGGCCCATTTCTGTAAATTAGAGCAAGTTTGTAATTTTTGACCCGTTGAGGGTATATTTGTAATATATATGCTTTATGAGTGAGATTACAACATTATGGAGATATATTTGAGATGCATGGTCTGAGGCGATCCGAGTGAGAGGATTAGCGGAATAGTCACAATGGGGTTAAATACTCGGCTCGGGGTGAGCCTAGGGTTATTTTGGGAAACTTAGTGAGTATTCAGGATTTATCGGGTAACAGATAGTTATTTGGTGATTAATTGGGTATGTTGGGATTAATCGAGGATTTATAGTGCAATTTCAGGATTAGCAAGAAATGCGACTAATGACTATTATACCCTTGAGGGCTTTGAAGGGGGAACTCTTAGATAAAAGGCACTTGGTGATTTTGGTGCGAAGAGATAGACTTGGTTTTGGGCTCTAGACTTTAGTAGAAGCTGAGGCAAGCAAAGGCAGAAGGAAAACACTCTCTCCAACTCTCGCTCTCTCTCTCGTGCATCTCTCTCTACCTTTAGCCCTTGGGGAGCTCTTGACACTTTGAAGAATTTTCTTAGGAATTGAAGACGGTGGAGGCTAGGATTATTGGGGTTAAATTTAGAGATCGAATTTCTATTGAGGTAAGCTTTACATTCTGAATTTTCTTTGTGAATTTTTGTCATTAAGCTAGGTTTTGGCTGAGTTTAGTTCTAGCTTCGTTTTGAATTGGGTTAAGAATTTGATATGGATTTCAGGTTGCTTGTACTATTTAGGGTGTGTTTTTTTGAGTCCTGGACTCAATTCTAGCTATACTATATGTTTAAATTGAATTTTGTTGATTTTAGCTCGGGGAAAACGCAGGAGAAGTGCTGGAAAATTTTGGTTCGCGTGGTCACACCGCCGTGCCGTTCTTGAGCATCGCGGCCAGTATGAACTTAGAACCCCGAGGGTGTTCACTGAATCGCCTTAGCGTCGCGGCTTTGGGAAGGGCGCGCATTGACTCGTGTGCGGGGAAATGCCTAGGAATACTCTCTGACTTGGAAAGGGCCACATCCCTAATTGTTGGGGCGTCGGGACTCTAATTGGTGACACCGTGGCGCAAATAATGGGTTATTCCAATCTAGGGTTTTAAGGCCGGGAACCCAAATTTAAGGGCTCAAGAAGGATCCTACTACCCAGTTTAGTAGGATTCGAGGTCTTGGAGGCTAGAATAATATTTTGAAGTTCTTATTTGGTTTAGGGCTTGATGGATTGTTATTATTGATTCGTTGCGACTAGGTTACCATTAAGGCTCGGGATTGAGGATTGTCCTCGGGACCGCTCTACATCTTCTGCTCAGAATTCGAGGTAAGAAAATTGCACCAGGGTTGTGAATGGGGCTATGATCCCCTGTAAATGAATATGTGTGAGATTGTAAATATATCTGTATCTGAGAATATCTGGACAGGCATGTTTGTTCATGCTATTTTTAGTTGCGTGTTTCGTAATCTATTTATCTGTTATATTTTATCAGAAAGTCTGGCCTAAGGGAACCAGGGATAATGTTAGGCTTGCGGAACGCAGTCCGGCCTAAGCGAGCCAGGATCAGCTAAATAACTAGAGGTCTCAGCCTAAGGGTGCTAACACTTAAGTAAGTGTACTAAATGCTGAGATTGAATTACATGTTTCATTAACTGTTTATTTTGGCCTAGCTTATTGCTTATGTGCTACTATTATTGACTTGATTGATCTGACTTTACTACATATGTAATGTTGTTCATTTGTGCATGTGGATTAAGTTTTCTTGCTGAGCCTTGGCTCATGGATGCTATGCGGTGCAGGAAAGGGAAAGGGAAGTTGTACTAGCCTTGATTTGGAGAGCTTCAGGGGCGGTGTGTACATATGCAGCCTGCTCGACTGCCACAGTCAGGGTAGCCTGGGAGGAGCTAGGGTTGAACCTTGTTTTGTCGCTTAGGATGACTAATTTGTATTTCATTTGTCTTTTATCAGTCTATAACCAATTTTTGGGATCCCGTGTATAAATATAATATTTTTAATGAAAAATAATCATTTTGTTGACCAAACTTTTTAATACCTGACTGTTATACCCAAAAATTGGAGAATGCATCCTAGGAGGCTAAGGAGAATGCATTCTAGGAGAGCTAAGGGGAGTGGTCTTAGGAGACCCCAAGGAGAAAGTGGTCTTAGGAGACCCAAGGAGAAAGTGGTCTTAGGAGACCCCAAGGAGGATGTGGTCCTCAGAGACCCCAAGGGTGTGTAGGAGACAAGCCTCCCAAGGTTTCCTAAGTGTTGGCTCGAACGTGTCCAAGGTAAGTAGCTAAGGAGGAGGAGTCTCATGCAAGAGGATGGAGACTTAGATTTTGATAAGGAGAGCCTATACAATGTTCGATCGGACATGTTTGGGAGATGCTAAAGGAGAATGCCTTGAACTTGTCCAAGGTGAGATGTCATGGAGGAGGTTGCCTCAATGTTGTCCAAGGTGAGGTGCCAAGGAGGTTGCCTCAATGTTGTCCAAGGTGAGGTGCCAAGGAGGTTGCCTCGGACTACCTTGGTCCGAGGAGAAGCCAAGGGGATTGGTCCAAGGAGGAACATGGCATGCTAGAGGAGAGTGCCATGTTAGAGGAGAGAAGTGCATGTCTGTAGAGTCCAAGAACTTTACTTATCTAAGATAGATAATAGTATGATAGTATTTATAGCATTATCTTTGTAACAGTGGATTTTTGGTTCAGACCAGGAATTATTTGGACACTCATAGTAGTACTTATAGATTTTCTAAGTTTAATCTATAGTTTAAGAATATTAAGTTAACCTAAGGTTTGATTAATGTGACTGATATTAAGGATTATATTTATTATACTATAAGGTTTAGATATCAACCAATAGGATTTTAAGCACATGTTATGAATGGTGATTAAGGATTAAGTATTTTTTAGGATTAAATTTAATACGGAGTAAAGTTTGAATGTTATAGGGTCAGTCAACAGTTTTGAATACGTTGAGGGCTTAGTCAAGGTTGTTTACCCCATTCAAACTTAGCTAAAATTGTGTAATTTCGTGTTTAAATATTCAGCGTATGCCGATATATCGCAGCTATAGGGGGCGATATATCGCAGCACGTAGATACGGAAAACACGAATCGATGCACGGTTGCCTCGGGAACAGTGGTCCAGGCGATATATCGCCTATAGGGGGCGATATAACGCCTCCACCAGCATGTTTTCAAACACTTTTGAATTCTTTTTCCTTCAGCCATTCAAACTCCTTCATAAGTCCAGCATCTTTTGAACGAGTCTTCAGCCTCTGCTGAACGATTATTCAAATGATTTTCACCTAAAAAGCCATTATTTTTATTCAAGTAAAATCAAGATACTTTCATTCCCAAACTCTATAAATAGGACCTAGTACCCAGCCATTATTCACCTTTTACTCTAAGTTCAGAAGCTGCAAGTGCTAGGAGAGTGTGAGAGTTAAACACTGGGTTGGGGAAATCATAAGCTTAAACATCATAAGCTTATCAAACACTTTGGGAAGTGAGATTCTATAGTATTTTGGTTGTGGTGTAGATTGGTCTTTGAGCTAAACCAAAACTCTAGCTCATTGTTTTATGTTATTTTCTTTCTCATAGCCTTCTACTCAGTTTCCTAACCTCATTATTATTTTGGGTAGGAAATCTAAGCTCTTGAGCACATAAGTTTCGGTAAGCATGTTTTTCAAAGGTTTAGTCTTTCCATCCCTTTCATTTCATCTCTTTTCCTTCTTTAGACTCACTCTTGTTCATTATGGTTTTAGGAGTGTTCCAAAAAGTCCCAACTCAGTCCACATATCCCGGTAGCTTTGGTAAGGAAAATAGGATAGGATCTATATGTTTATTGCTTATGTTATCTTATGTGTTATGTTATGAAATATGATATGTTATGAATATGTTATGAATGTGTATGTTTGTAGGCTTGGGCCTATGCCCTATTTGACTAACAAGACCCCAAAAAGATTATGGGCATATGCCTACTTAGCTAGTAGGACCCCATTAATCTCAGTCCATCTGATCTTGAGTACAGATCTATAAATCATAACTCTAAGTGGATTAGGCTATTACCGACAATCGGGGCTGAACCACTATAAAAATCTCCTGTGTTATTTACTTTTCTTGTTTAAACCGTCTGTGTCGTTTTTATTTCTCTTGAAGGCTTGTCGTATTTGACGTTCTCACGTCGTTGGCTAAAAACGCAGTCAACACTGACCTTGACTTAGTCTGTAATTACACATTTATGTCCAAATGACTCGCTTAGTGAGTTAAGCACTATTTTAAACACACAGTGTAACAGTCTTGGTTAACCAGGGCATTACACTAGTCTAGGTGATTCTAAGGATACGTTGGAAGTATTTGAAGAAAATTGAAGATCGGTGCAGTTTCTTGGTGATACCCTGCAACAGAAAGGATTAAAGGGTTAGAGAAACTGAAGGAAGGACTAATACATTTTGTTGTGCATAATGTAAGTGTTCTTATCATTATATCTGTTTCAATTCAATTATAGAAACATGTTCTAGGATTTCTTATATTAATTTGATTAATATTAAATTTACATGAAAATTAACAAGATCTTATATAAGTTTTCCCAACAATTTCTACCTACGCTCAGGCAGTAGGGAGGGCTCTTGCTATCGAGGACGCAGGGGGTGAGATATGGAGTGAAATCCTTGTAGGGCACGAAGCTCAGACAACGGTACCTCCATTTGTAGGAACTGGTAGGGGTAGAGGCCCTAGTGACCAGAAAAGAAAGACCCCTAACATTTATGCTACTCCTAGTCCTGACAAGAGGGGTCATGGTACTCAGGGTGGCCGCCAGGGCGGCAACAAGGACTGGAGTGGTTATCCAGTATGCGCCAGGTGCAGGAGATGCCATCTAGTATGATGCCAAGCGAAGACATGTTTTCTATGTTGAATAGTTGGGCACTTCAAGAAGGATTGCCTGAGATAGAAGAAGGAAGAACCAAGGAGTGCAGATAGATAGACTCCAACTCAAGTTTCCGTCTCGATGCAGTCAGAGCCTGAGGTTGGTCCCTCAGTTGTGGCATGTTGGCTTTCTAGTTCTTGATCATTTATATTGTGCTAATTGATTCTAATACTACATATCTCTTAGTAGGGCATAGATATTTTATGCATATTATGTGATTATTATGCTATGGGGCTTGAGCTTTTAGTGTGTGTTGGGGGAAATTGGTAATTTCTAGTAAATGGGTCAGAGTATTACAAGTAGAGAGTTAGTAGAAAATAGATTAAGCTGGTTATAGGAGACTTTGATATAAATCTGAGTATCGCCTAGTTTGCCAAGTAAGGGACAACCATGGACTGTAAGAAAAGATGGTGATTTATGAGTTTAAAAGGAAAGGACTCATTTGCATTCATGATATTCCTAGCTATTGTGGTGGATACCACAAGGGTTATATTAGGTACACCAGAGGGAAACTAGATTGGCCTATGAGGTTTCAGATGGGTGTCCCGAGGATTTGCTGGGATTGTTGTCCTATCTAGGGATTGAGTGTGCTATGGGACTAATGCAAGGATAGTTACGGTATCCGAGACATCATGCAGAATGGCACCAGCTGAGTGGAAAGAATTAAAGGTTCAGTCGAAGAAGTTAATCGACTTGGGGATTGATTAGACGGATCTTCTCACCACAGAATATGTCAACACCATTTGTTAAGAAGAAAGACAAGTCTGTGAGAACGTGTACCGTATATGGATAGCCAAATAAAGTAATTGTCAAGTATAGTTATCCATTGCATAGGATGGATGATTCTTTTGTTCGTTTGCAAGGTAATACATGTTATATTATTTTATAATATAATGTAATGTAATGTAATATTATATTATTTTATAATATAATATTTTAGATTAAATAAATATGACAAAGAGTGTCACATATTGTAACATATAATAGAGAGTTACAATATTTAGATATACGTGAAATATCCAAATATGTAACATATTTGGTGTTAAAAATTCAGTCACAAATTTGTAACTTCCAAATATTGCCCATTATTGTGTAGATATGTTGTTACACAATATTGAGATGAATTTCTTAAAGCCATATGTGAAATGACTGTTAGAGATATGATTTTAACCCCAATAATGTGTTTTGGGGTTTACAAAATCAATTGGGAGGGTGTTGGAACTGTTTGGAAAAATAGCACATTTTTGTGTGCTAAAATTGGTCAGTGGCCGCGGCCACAGGATGTTGGTGGTCGTGGCCTGGGGAACAGAGGCTAGAGGTTGCGGCCACTAATGTTCTTGGCCGCGACCACAGGTAAAAATCTGACCAAGTTTTTTCCAACCTTTTTGAACAGCTCCAAAAACCCAAATAACTCCCAAATCTCAATTTTAATTCCATAAACATCAAATCAATCATTGGTAACAACCATGTGAGTTGGTGGAATTTGAAATTCAAAGGGTGTCTCTAAACTCAATAAATAAGAGTCTATTGCTCACTTGTAAGACACAACTTTTCTATCCATTAGAGCACTTGGCTAGAAAACACCTAGAGGCTTGATTATTCCAGAAAGCATTTCCAAAATCTGTGAGAGATCTCCTAGTGCTTGAGTTAGGGGGAAATAAGCTTTTGGACAAAGGTTTCAAACCTTGTTCAAGTTGGTGATTCCCAAAACTCTTCACTTTGGTTGTGTGAGTGAGAGTTCTTTGCTTATTGTTCCTGCTCTTGTTCATTTATTATATTTCTTTTCATCTTCTTTTATTATTCTCTATTTACTCTTTTATTTGTATCTTTTGTTTTAGAGTTTTAATCTCATCTAGAATTTTCATTCTACTACTTCTAATTTATTTGTATCTTTTTGTCATAGAGTTGTATTATCTATTTCTATTCTCTTCTACCTCTTTATATATTAGCATGTATCTTTTGCTATAGAGTTATAACACTATTTAATCAATAATTATTCATTTGTAATATTTAGTCTAGAGTTGTATTTTCTTACCAATTTCCATTGAGGAAAATTACATTTTCCTAACATTCAAAAGCTTACCATTTGTTTGTTTCAATGGAAGCTGAGACTATAAAGATTATGAATCAAGACCTAGTGAGGTTGGATAGGTTTGATGGGTCCAATTTCACTAGATGGTAAGACAAGGTGAGATTCCTTTTGACCACTCTCAAAATCGCCCACATTCTAGAGTCCACTCTAAAACCTCTCCCAACGCCATTCGACAAGGACACTCCCGAGGAGGAGGAGAAAAGAAGGAAGATGGAGGAGGAAAATCTCCTTTGTAGGGGTTATACACTCGACGTCCTTTCCGATAGGTTCTATGACCTCTACACCCAGACCAAATCGGCAAAGAAGATATGGGATGCACTTGAGACAAAATTCAAAGCAGAAGAGGGGAAGGTACCAAATTTTTTTTGATATCTCAATATTTTGATTTCAAGTTTTTTGGTGATAAACCTATTCTTCCTCAAATACATGAATTGCAAATAATTGTTAACAAATTGAAAGTTTTTATGAATGAACTTCCCGAGGCCTTTCAAGTTGGTGCTATAGTGGCTAAATTACCACCAACATGGAAGAGCTACAGGAAAAGAATCCTTCATAAAAATGAGGAGTATTCTTTGGACGAAATCCAAAAGCATATTCAAATCGAGGAGGAATCAATATGTAGAGATAAACTTGTGGAGGAGTCTAACGGAGAGACTTCCAAAGCAAATGCGGTGTCACAACCAAAACATCCCAAAAATAAAGGGAAAGGCAAGAAGGGTAACGAGACATCCTTGGGTCCAAGAACGAATCCAAACAAGTTTAAGGGCAAGAAAGGTCCTTGCTTTGTGTGTGGGAAAAAGGGTCACTATGCTAGAGAGTGTAGGCATAGAAAAGACCAACAAGGACCTAAGGTAAATGAAACTCAAGAGGAGATTGCTACCCTTAGTGAGGTGAATGCGGTCCAAGGCAAGGTGAAAGGGTGGTGGTATGATACATGTGCCACCGTCCATGTCACCTATGAAAAATCATTGTTCAAGACCTTTGAAGAGTTAAAGGGCAACCATGAGATTCAAATGGGCAATGAGGGAAAATCCAAGGTACTTGGGAAAGGTACCATTGAAGTCTTTTTCACCTCCGGCAAGAAAGTTACATTAGGGAATGTACTTTATGTTCCCGAAATGAGTAGAAACTTGGTAAGTGGTGATTTTCTTGGCAAGCCCGGCATTAAAGCCGATTTTGAGTCCTGTAAACTTATTCTTACCAAATCCAATGTATTTTTGGGAAATGGGTACTCTTGTGATGGTATGGTTAAGTTGTGCACCAATGATGTAACTTTCAATGTTATCAATAAAAATGCCGATTCCGCCTATATAGTTGAGTATGATTCTTTATTTTTGTGGCATCTTAGACTATCTCATATAGGTTTTTCAACCATGAAAAAAGTAGTAAAATGTGGTATGATTGCATGCAATATTAAAAACTATGGTAAATGTGAAACATGTGTTAAGGAAAAAATGATTAAGAAACTATTTCCTAGTGTAGAAATATCATCTAATTTACTATATTTAATCCATAGTGATCTTTGTGAATTAAATGGTGTTTTAACTAGAGGTGGTAAAAAGTATTTTCCTACTTTTATAGATGATTTTAGTAGATATACCTATGTGTTTCTTTTGAAGCATAAAGATGAAACTTTTGATGCTTTTAAAGTATATAAATTAGAAGTTGAAAATCAACTTAATATAAAGATTAAGGTGCTAAGAAGTGATAGATGAGGAGAGTACTTCTTTAATGAATTCAATACATTTTGTGAAGAAAATGGTATAATTCATGAGTGCAACGCACCTTATATACCACAACACAATGGTGTTGCCGAAAGAAAAAATAAGACTTATTTAGAGATGATAAATTTTATGTTGGTGTTTTCTAAGTTGAACTTCAAATTATGGGGTGAAGCATTGTTAACCGCTTGTCACATTCTTAATCGTATACCGATGAAGAAAAATGAGATATCTCCATATGAGTTATGGAAAGAAAAAAACTCAACATAGGGTACTTCAAAGTGTGTGGGTGTCTTGAATATTGCAAGAAAAACAAACCTAATAGAACAAAGTTAGGTTCAAAAGCCATAAAGTGTGCTTTTGTTGGTTATGCCAACAAAAGTAAGCTTATAGGCTATTAGACTTAGAGTCTAATATTGTGATTGAATCTAGAGAAGTTGAATTTTTTGAGAACATGTTATGTTATAGCAATTCTCAAGTTTCAACATGTCTAAAGGAGAAATTGTTATATGAGAACAATTCTCAAGCTTCTACATCCAAAATTATTCTCAAGAGGAGAATTCTCAAAAGAATGTAAAGCAACCCTTTGAACTTAGAAGATGTCAAAGGCTTAATAATCTAGTAGTGGATGAGATAGATTCTCAACGAATTCCATTCTACATGAGAGAAGGAAATAGAGAGGAAGTCATTAGGAAAATTCCTATTGTACTTTCTAGTTGAGGATGATCCTAAGGCTTATAAAGAAGCTATGCAATCAAGAGATAGTGTATTTTGGAAAGCAGCCATCAATGATGAGATGGATTCCATTCTTTCCAACAACACTTGGGAATTGGTAGACCTCCCACTGGGGTCTAAGCTGATTGGGTGTAAGTGGGTATTTAGGAGAAAATATCACACTGACGGCACTATCCAAACTTTTAAAGCTAAATTAGTAGCTAAAGGGTTTAGCCAAAAAGAGGGTATCGACTATTTCGATACCTATGTGCCTGTTGCAAGAACAACTTCTATAAGAATTTTGTTCGCTTTAGCTTCTATACACAACTTGTATGTTCATCAAATAGATGTAAAAATGTCATTCCTTAATGGTGACCTCAACGAGGAGGTCTATATGGAGCAACCTGAAAGGTTTGTCCTACCAAAATATGAACATAAAGTGTGTAGACATGTAAAATCCTTATATGGATTGAAACAACCTCCTAAGCAATGGCATGAGAAATTTGATCAAGCCATTATGTCTAATGGGTTTAGGCATAACAATGGAGACAAGTGTTTGTATTCCAAAACTTGTAAGGGATATGTGATCGTTGTTTGCTTATATGTGGACGACATGCTTATTCTAAGTGATAGCATGAAAGGGATAGAAGAAACAAAGAGGTTTCTATCATCAACCTTCAAGATGAAAGATCTTGGAGAAGTTGACACCATACTTGGTATCAAAGTAAAGAAGCATGGTGGGGGGTTTTGCATTAGGACAAGCCCACTATGTTGAGAAAGTATTGAACAAATTTAACCATCTCAACACTACTACAAAAAAGGCTTTTTAGGTCTCCCTAAAAAAGTTTTTAGGGCTCGTGCAAAGTGAGGTGTTTTAAGACTCGCGTTGCAAGCCCTAAAAGAATTTTTTTAGAGCTCACAACGCGAGTCCTAAAAAATCTCGTTGAGTGCCTTGAGTAAAGTTTTTAGGGCTCTCTTCATGTGTCCTAAAAGAATATTTTTAGGTCTTGTAATGCATGTCCTAAAAGATCTCATTGAGTGTCTTTAAATAATGTTTTTAGGGCCCCTTAAAAGTTATTTTTTTAAATGCGGCTACATTTTTCATTTTGATTTAAAAAATATATCACATTGAGTGTTCGAAATGTATTATATATGTTAGATTTCTAAAATTTAAAAAGAAAATGCTAAAAAAATGCCAAATATTTTTTTGAAAGAAATTTAAATTTCTCAACATGTATTGTATGCTAGCTTATAACATCCTTCATTTTGCTCTAACCAATTGTAAAAATGACATTGTCCATTCTTCTCGAACTGTCAATTTCATGAGTAGTCACTACTAACTTTGTTGTATCATTACACGAACTTTTAAAAAATAATTTATATTTATTTTAAATAAAAAATTACGATTTAAATGAAACAATTATATACAAATGTGAAAATTTATAGATTAATGTAACAAAAATTGTACATTCAATGAGATAGTTACAAATCTAAAAAAATAAATTTGGGAACAAATATAAATAATCAATCTTCTCACATTTATAATACAAAACTAGGAAGTCTAATAATAATAACTTGAGGTAACAATGGATTCTTCAAGCAACTTCTTCGTCCCTTTGCAAAAAATCATCCTCATCAATATCACCACAAACGTTCAAGTTTCTACCTATGGTCCAATGCTAGCAGAATGTCATTTTCACAATAAGAGTAATAATAATAAAAATAATTATATATATATATACATATAAATATATAAGCTTCTTGTGCAATTACAAAAGGCACCATTAAATTTTGAAAAACATATTCATAAAAATTCTAGCACATTCCATCATCAAAAGCCAAACAATTTCCACTCAATATTATTAAGCACTCAAGCAAAAAAAAAAAAAACTATATCTCCATCAATATCCTAATAATCATCAAAATTTCAACAATAATCATAAAACTATTCATATGAATATTCCCCAAAATTTTAATTGATCTTCAATAAAACACAACAATAAATTTCACACTACCACCTCTTATCAAATATGAAATTCAACAATCATTTCAGCATACACCATTAGCACAATCCAAGCCAAATTATGCTCAAGAATGCAAGCCAAAACACTAACTCCAAAATTTGAATATTGTAACTCACTATCAAACAAAATCAATCAATAAGACCCAACCATAAATCAACAAGTCAAATTTTCAGCATAAAATTTCTTCACAATAGAGCAATAACTTTTCTAAAACTCAAAAGATTTCAATGATAATCAATCAAATAAGCAAATCATAGCAACATATAATCCCTAAAATTGTAGGTAATCTTCAATAAAGCACAAGAACTTTACGCAGCTAGCAAATGCTTAAGAAGAGTAAGAAGATAAGTTAAAACAATAGCAAAAATACAAAGAAAAATGAAAGAATTGCATTCACAGGTCGAAGGTACATGAGAATAGGGCCAACAAAAACTAAATTTCATGAGAAATGCATATTGGCAACTTATAACTTATCATACATGATACAACAACATTGTGTATTATTCCATAATTTACAAATTATGAAAATAAAATAAGCATACAAAACAAAACTAAGTATACAAAATCTACTAAAAATCGGACAGCATATTCCCTAATTTACTAGCCTAGCCATTTGTCACAATTAACACCAACAATTCAAACAAATCAAACAACACACATGTTTTCATCCATATATCACCGCAACACACAGAGTTCTCAGAACCTACTTCACTAAGACATGCAAGTTGTCAACATTCTGTTATCACCGCAGAACACAGAATTCCCATAACCTACTTCACTACGAATGAATATCTAAGATATTCAAACTCCACTAAAGTTATACAAATTCTATTCAGAATTATAAAAGATTTATAAATTAAAAAAAAATCAAATACAACATACCTCTTGCAATTAGCTACCAATCCAATGCTTTAAGACATCAAAATATGAACCTAAACATTAATATCAACATTACAAAAAAAAAAAAAAAAAGGCTAGATGTTGACACTTAATTTTAAATTTTTTACATTAATATAATTTAAATAGTAAATCATATTGATTCCTAGAGAGCTTATACCATGTGTTTCAAATCACAATATATATTTTTTAAAAGAATCACTAATGCATTTATAAATCACACACACTTTATAAAGACTATCACTCATTACAATTACCAGCTAGCAAAAAGTACTTAACGAAGAGTTGAACACCCTCTCTGTCACCAATCCGTACATGATAAAAACAAGAAGAAAATCAGAAAGAAAAAAAAAGAAAGTGGATGCCATCACTTTTGAACAAAATGAAAGGAAATGAATGCTAGTATGCTACTGCTCATTTTCATATTAACTGTAACAAGGATATCATTTGTAGACCATCTACCCAAAGCACCACATTTATCTATAACTAAACTTTTCCACTGCAATAAAATTTGTTTGTGAAATTTTTTATGCCAATGGAATTTGATTGAATAATACCTTAAAATTTAATTACTAAGGCAAAAGGAAAATATAAAGGAGCTTATGACTGTAGTGTGCTGAATTTGTATTCTAAATTATTATTTTCTCTCAAGAATTGCTAGCATAGTCTTTTCTCTCTCTTCATTTTCTCACATTAAAAAAAGGGCAAAAGAGTAAAACAAAATCCTAATCTATTAGTTGGTCTCATACTTTTTGTAAGTTCCAGAAGCTTCAATTGTCAATCATTTAAAGCTCAAACACAAACAACATTTAGTATATTGATGTATATGCACAAGTAAGGGCAATTGATCTAGGAATACTGAAAATTTGATTCTTCCTATGGAAAACTTAATCAAGCAAAATATGACATTTAATCTATTCATATCTTATACTCACATCAAAATCAATAATTTTTTTTTCGATCTTGCTTTCTTGAATTATCACATATAATTACTTCTCATCATCTCAAGTCCTAGAAATAGGCATTTATTCAATAAAAATCAATACTATAAAATTCAAAAATCATATGAGAACTTTTATCAAACAGATTGTGTGCGATCTTTTATACTAAAAAGATGATCAATAATTAAATTAAACAATAATGCTTAAATACATCTCAAACTATACAAGATCAACAATTAAATATAATTTTATCTCAAAGGAACCTTTCATCAAACAAATTCAAGACACACAAATAGTACTTATTTTCACAATGATCATTTGTGTCAAATAAAGCTTCAACAATCAATAAAATTTGACTCCAAAATCAATATATATAATTTACCATAATGATTTCAGCTCCAAAATTATGAGGTCTAGAAAATTAATCGTGTGCCCCTGGCGCCTCAAGTTCCCTCGCCAGTCCACCTGCTATATCTTCTTCCTTGAGCCTTCGTTGAAGTTATGAACCCAGCAAGCCACTGTCATGTAATCATTCCCAAGCCGTCACTAGCTACTGCAGTAAGGGAAACTTGCATTAATTTCACACATCACACTTCAAAATCCACTATCACAAACACATGGTTTGCATCATAAAAAGAGAACCCAATGAATACAAGAGTGCATATATATATACTCATATAACAAAACCAAAGTAATAAATCAAATGAAAATTTTAATATTTTATTAACACCAATTGATTCTGCTATTTAGGTGCACCAATAAGTAATATATTCTTCATAGATTTACTTCTGTTTTGCGGGTTAATGTATTTCACAATCCTACAAAATCAAAACCAATATTATAAGCCTTAAAAACAACAATCAAAATTGAAAAAACCAAGCATATATATATGCTTAACATTAGAGAAGCGTGCGTTGATTTGGTACCAAAAGAAAAGAAAAGACAATAATGTTCTCTGCAAATTAGAAAAAGCTAGCTCTTAGAAATCAATATGAATATCATACTTTTTTTAGTGTATTATATATATATATATATTCTTATAACAGAGAAACTCTTCCTCAGAACATGTGTAAAAAGCAAAAATCCATAACAAAATTACTCACCTCAAAAACTCAATTGAAGAAATCACCTGCACCATTGATGCCAATGACTACCATCGAACCACCTTCATCGTACAGCCTGAGCCCTTATCGCAACGTCACTACTGGGTGAATTGAAAGCATTATCTATCAAAGAAATGAAGCAAAAAAAAAAACTGTTGTCGAGACCTTCTCCAACAGTGTCTCCGTCGAGATCCTCTGCTACAGTTGTCGGAGCCGAGAAAACCTAGGAGCCGTGCGTCTACACCTGCCTTCTTCTCCATCTTCGTACGCATGCAGCAGGAACCCAACATGTTGACGACAACACACCAGTTGACTTCACCGTCTGCAGTAGGAGCCTTCGTCGTCGCCAACTGGATCCTTCACCGTCGATGAGAGCTCTTCAGCCGCACGCCTCTCTCTACTTCCTTTTCTTCTTGGTCAATTTTGTGGCTGATCAGAAATAAATCCTAGAGCCCCAATTCGAATCCCTAAATTTTATTTATCCCCTTTTTACTTAATATATAAGGGCACTCTTTGGGTGCCTTTAATACTTCTTTTAGGACACTCAAAGTGAGCCCTTAAAAATTACAACTCATATTGTACACTTAAATTTTCTATTAAGGTCTTTTAGGACTCTCTGGAGTTTTTAGGATACTCATTGCGAGTCCTAAAATGTGTTTTTAGAGTCCTAAAAAATTCGGAGAAATTTTTTAGGACTTACATTTAGGTGAGTGCCCTAAAAAAGTGACCCGTAAAGGGTATTTTGTAGTAGTGCAAGGTTAAAGATGTTAATACTCCATTCGATCATAGTGTAAAACTAAGAAGAATGAAGGAAGAGCGGTGTCTCAATTGGAATACATAAGTGTTATAGGGAGTCTAATGTACGTTGCCCAATGTACTAAACCTGATATAGCATTTGTGGTGAGTAAACTTAGTAGGTTTATAAGTAATCCAAGTGTGGATCACTGGAAGGCTATTGGAAGAGTCTTAAGTTATCTCAAGAAAACCAAAGGACTGAGCCTTCACTACTCCAAATTTCCTTCAATCTTAGAAGGATATACAGATGCAAGCTGGATATCCATTCATGGGGATAACTTGTCCACAACTGGTTGGGTATTTACACTTGGTGAGGGTGCAATTTCTTGGGGTTCCAAGAAACAAACATGTATATCTAATTCCACTATGGAAGCAGAGTTTATAGCTCTAGCTGCTACCGACAAAGAGGCCGAATGGTTAAGGGATCTATAAATAGAGATACCCCTGATCAAAGAGAATGTATCCACTATATCGATACATTGTGATAGCCAGGCAACTTTGACTAGAGCATACAACGGAGTGTATAATGGGAAGTCTAAACAAATCAGTCTAGGACATTGATATGTAAGAGAATTGATTCAAAGAGGAGTCACCTCAATATCCTATGTGAGAACAAGTGAAAATCTGGCGGATCATTTCACTAAGCCACTAAAGAGGGATTTAGTGGCTACATCATCTCGAGGGATGGGACATAAACTCCCTAAAGAGATTCACGATTGATGGTAACCTATCTTAACACTAGTTATTTAACTAGTGTTAGGTTCAATAGGTACAACAAGTTAGTCAAGTGAATATTAGTTGAACTCAAAACAAGTCCCTTCTGAGAGGTTTTTTTTTTTTTAATAGAATTCAGTCTTGTGAAGACAAGTATTTTTGGTAACAAAATATTGTAAGAATTCTACCTATATGGACCTAGGGGTGGTGCTGCCTCTCATGAGAATTGGGAGTATTCTCAAGAACGTCCATGAATAGAAAGTGCACATGGCCATTAACGGTGCAAAGCAAGACATAGAGGTCTCAAGTGAACATCGCAAAGGTGTGTGTGCTATCACCGATTTGTTATCATGAAAAGATGGTTCAATACCTAGTGCAACCAAATTTTTGACAAATTTTGTGATAATTACACTATAGTAAAGTTCAAGTTGAAAAACACTTTATTTTATGCACCAATGCAAGGACTTCTATAAGAAAGAGTTCTGATTTAATCAAGTGGGGGATGTGTTATATTTTAAAATATAATGATTGATTAAATAAGTGTACAATAGATAACTATTTAATCTAGTGGGGGAATGCTATATTATTTTATAATATAATGTAATATTATTTTATTTTATAATATAATATTTTAGATTAAATAAATGTGACAAAGAGTGTCACATATGGTAACATATAATAGAGAGTTACAATAGTTAGATATATGTGAAATATCCAAATATGTAAGTCACAAATTTGTAACTTCCAAATATTGCCTATTATTGTGTAGATTTGTTGTTGCACAATATTGAGATGAATTTCTTAAAGCCATATGTGAAATGGTTGTTAGAGATATGATTTTAACCCCAATAATGTGTTTTTGGGGTTACAAAATCAATTGGGAGGGTGTTGGAACCGTTTGGAAAAACAACCCATTTTTTTGTGCTAAAATTGGTTAGTGGTCACAGCCACAGGATGTTGGTGGCTGCGGCCTAGGGAACAGAGGCTAGTGGCCGCAGCCACTGATGTTCCTGGCCGCGACCACAGGTGAAAAACTGACCAAGTTTTTAAAGTTTTTTCCAACCTTTTTGAATGGCTCCAAAAACCCAAATAACTCCCAAATCTCGATTTTAATTCCATAAACATCCAATTAATCATTGGTAATAACCATGTGGTTTGGCGGAATTTGAAATTCAAAGGGTATCTCTAAACTCTATAAATAGGAGTCTATTGTTCACTTGTAAGACAAAACTTTTCTATCCATTAGAGCACTTGGCTAGAAAACACCTAGAGGCTTGATTATTCCATAAAGCATTTCCAAAATCTGTGAGAGATCCCTTAGTGCTTGAGTTAGGGGGAAATAAGCTTTTGGACAAAGGTTTCAAACCTTATTCAAGTTTGTGATCCGCAACACTCTTCACTTTGGTTGTATGAGTGAGAGTTCTTTGTTCATTGTTTTTGTTCTTGTTCTTTAATTATATTGCTTTTCATATTCTTCTATTATTCTCTATTTCCTCTTTTATTTGTGTCTTTTGTTTTAGAGTTGTAATCTCATCTATAATTGTCATTCTACTACTTCTAATTTATTTGTATCTGTTTGTCATAGAGTTGCATTTTCTATTTCTATTCTCTTCTACCTCTTTATATATTTACATGCAACTTTTGTTAAAGTGTTGTAACACTATTTAATCAATAATTATTTATTTGTAATATTTAGTCTAGAGTTGTATTTTCTTACCAATTTCCATTGAGGCAAATTACATTTTCCTAACAATACAATGCTCTTAGGAATTGACCCTTGATCTAGTTATTACCAACTGAGAATCAAGGAAAGAGACATTTCAAGAATTACCTCTCCCACCAAGTATGATGTGATGGATTTTCAGTGAAGGCTCTTGAACTGACCAATGCTTCAGGGGCCCACATAAATTCAACAAGTAGAGAGTACTTGGATGTTTTGGATAAGTCATACTTTGATCGATTAAGAATGTTTTGGACTACTTCAAGTTAAGAAACAAAACATGAGTAACATTTTCAGCCTTTGATATTACAAAGGCTGAGAAAGTGGGGATTATAGGTAAGGTTCCGGAAGGGACAATTTTGATTTCTTCAGGTGATGTTCAAGGTCACATTATGGGAAGTGATCGGATTGTGCATGATTTAGTTAAGATAGAATCAGTAAGGAATTTTCTAAAGGAACGTTTTAGAGGTTAGAAGTATTGTGAGACTGGCAAAACACATCAGCCTTTACTTGAAGCATCTTTGAAGACTACCATACCCTTGATTGAAGTAACGTAAGAACCTAAAGTTTGTCTAAATGGATAGTTACATACCGGATTTTCAAAAGTTGAAATAAAGGTAGATTATCCTGCCATGGTATCAGTATAAGCATGTGGTGCATTGATAAATAAGGATGGTATGGTGGATACTGCCCTTGTTGTTTAAAAACGAGGAGTTTATAGTGGGAACGTCAGGGGCTAGGGTGTGCCCGTGTGTAGACTGGAAAGTTGATTGTTCATGCTTCACAGTGGTTAAAGGAATAAGAACATAGATGTTTTACACGGGACTAAGAGTTAACAGTATTGCAAGATAGATGCGGTTAGGGTGAGGCGACAACACTTGTGGGAAAGAGGTGTAAGCACTAACATAAAAGTTAAAGGGTTTTGTCACCCATAGGGGTTGAACATGAGATAAAGGCTTTGGTGAGAACTGGTGAATGACTAACAGTGAAATCCTTGATTACCCAGGGAAAACTAACGCTGTAGAGTCCAAGAACTTTACTT